>NC_050071.1:146090514-146181778 GCF_009764565.3 Dermochelys coriacea
CACGCCATCCTCCAGATCATTAATGAAGATATTGAATAAAACCGGACAGAGGACCGACCCTTGGGGCACTCCAATTGATACTGGCTGCCAACTAGACATGGAGCCATTGATCACTACCCATTGAGCCCGACAATCTAGCCAGCTTTCTATCCACCTTATTTTCTATTCATCCAGCCCATACTTCTTTAACTTGCTGGCAAGAATACTGTGGGAGACTGTGTCAAAAGCTTTGCTAAAGTCAAGGAACAACATGTCCACTGCTTTCCTCTCGTCCACAGAGCCAGTTATCTCGTCATAGAAGGCAATTAGATTAGTCAGGCATGACTTGGCCTTGGTGAATCCATGCTGACTGTTCCTGATCACTTTCCTCTCCTCTAAGTGCTTCAGAATTGATTCCTTGAGGACCTGCTCCATGATTTTTCCAGGGACTGAGGTGAGGCTGACTGGCCTGTAGTTCCCAGGATCCACTTCCCTTTTTTAAAGATGGGCGCTACATTAGCCTTTTTCCAGTCGTCCGGGACCTCCCCCGATCGCCATGAGTTTTCAAAGATAATGGCCAATGGCTCTGCAATCACATCCGCCAACTCCTTTAGCACTCTTGGATGCAGCGCATCCAGCCCCATGGACTTGTGCTCGTCCAGCTTTTCTAAATAGTCCCGAACCACTTCTTTCTCCACAGAGGGCTGGTCCCCTCCTCCCCATGCTGTGCTGCCCACTGCAGTAGTCTGGGAGCTGACCTTGTTCGTGAAGACAGAGGCAAAAAAAGCATTGAGTTCATTAGCTTTTTCCACATCCTCTGTCACTAGGTTGCCTCCCTCATTCAGTGAGGGGCCCACACTTTCCTTGACTTTCTTCTTGTTGCTAACGTACCTGAAGAAACCCTTCTTGTTATTCTTAACATCTCTTGCTAGCTGCAACTCCGGGTGTGATTTGGCCTTCCTGATTTCACTCCTGCATGCCCGAGCAATATTTTTATACTCTTCCCTGGTCATTTGTCCAAGCTTCCATTTCTTGTAAGCTTTTTTTTTTGTGTTTAAGATCAGCAAGGATTTCACTGTTAAGCCAAGCTGGTCGCCTGCCATATTTACTATTCTTTCTACACATCGGGATGGTTTGTCCCTGTAACCTCAATAAGGATTCTTTAAAATACAGCCAGCCCTCTTGGACTCCTTTCCCCCTCATGTTATTCTCCCAGGGGATCCTGCCCATCAGTTCCCTGAGGGGGTCAAAGTCTGTTTTTCTGAAGTCCAGGGTCCGTATTCTGCTGCTCTCCTTTCTTCCCTGTGTCAGGATCCTGAACTCGACCATTTGTCAATTACTAGATGGAAATGGTAGAATTATCAATGGATGGATGCATTCTCCCATTGCTCATGGATGAATGTTCAGCTAGTGCTGACTTAAGTTCTAGATTGATTTGATTTTGTGGCTTCTCACATCATAGGCGCCGACTTCCCCTTTGCCCGGTGGGAGCTCGACCATCCCCCCGCCCCGGCCCCGCCTCTTCCCTTCCCTACACTGCCCTTGCTCCACCCCCATTCCATCCTTTCCCCCAAGTCCCTGCCCCTGCCCCGCCTCTTCTCTGCCTCCTCCCCTGAGCGCACCTCGTCCCCGCCTCTCGCGGAAAGTCCAAAGCGCCGCCAAACAGCTGATTGGTGGCGGCGGGGCAGGAAGCGCTTGGGAGGTAGGCGAAGGAGCAGGGATGCAGCTCGCTGGGGTCGGCGCCTATGTCTCACGTGGGAAGTGAGTCCAGTCCTGGATTTGCAAATGCGGTTGCATGTCTTGTGAGTGTAATCGTTGTGGGGAGGGTTTGAGGTGTTGGCCTCATGATGTGCTCTCTTCTTCTGCATTGACCTCACACATCACTCCTCAAAAGTGGACATGGTCTCATGGCACAGACCTCTCCCTCTAGGTCCGTCAAGTGCAATGAGTTGCCAGGTTTTAAGATCTATCCTACATGCTTTGAGGTTGGCCTTGAAGGTGTCTTTATATCTGAGGATGGGTCGACCCTTACAGCAGGTTCCCATGCTCAGCTGGCTGCAGAGCACCACTTTCGGGAAGCCTCCATGCAGACCATGAGTCTGACCCAGCAAAGCTGAGCCCTGATGAGCGTGCACTCAAGGCCAGGGATTTGGCGCCTCGCCAGGACTTCAGTGTTGGGATTCTGTCCTGTCACTTCAGGTTGCCAAAGGATCTTTGGCAGCGAAGGTGGAAGCTCTCCAGCTGGTCGATGTGGCATTGGTACAGTGTCCTTGTCTTGCAGCCCGAGAGGAGTGAGTCCAACAGCACGGTAGCTTTGTATCTGGATTCTGAGGCAGACTCCATACTCCCTCCAGAGCCTGTGGGTGAGCCTGCCAGATGCCAGCGTGGCCTTTGCCAGGCACCGAGTGATCCCCTCACCCAGCGTGGCCTTGCTGGAAAGTGTGCTGACCAGGTGGCAGAACTGCCTGACTGAGCAGAGCGAATGTTGTCAGTTGTGACCATGGGATCAAGGTGCTTGTGATGCTGGCGGTTCCATGACTCCATCTCTGTAAGGCACAGTGTGAAACCGAAACATTTTGTATCATACGCAGAGCGGCCCTCAATAGCTGAATGTCCTCGAGCATGTGCACAGCGAAGGGACAAAAAGAAAAGGAGGACTTGTGGCACCTTAGAGACTAACAAATTTATTTGAGCATAAGCTTTCGTGAGCTACAGCTCACTTCATCAGATGCATTTGGTGGAAAATACAGTGGGGAGATTTATATAGACACACACACACACAGTTTATATACACACACAGAGTTGTAAGTAAAACTATTTCCCCATGTTATTTCTCCCCCCCACCCCACCCCACCCCCCACTGTTCCTCTGATATTCTTGTTAACTGCTGGAAATAGCCTCCCTTGCTTGTCACCATGAAAGGTTTTCCTCCTTTCCCCCCCCTGCTGCTGGTGATGGCTCATCTTAAGTGATCACTCTCCTTACAGTGTGTATGATAAACCCATTGTTTCATGTTCTCTGTGTGTGTATATAAATCTCCCCACTGTATTTTCCACCAAATGCATCCGATGAAGTGAGCTGTAGCTCACGAAAGCTTATGCTCAAATAAATTTGTTAGTCGCTAAGGTGCCACAAGTACTCCTTTTCTTTTTTGCGAATACAAACTAACATGGCTGCTACTCTGAAACCTGTCATTAGTGAAGGGACAGTGATCAGCAAACAGGAGCTCTCTTAGTAGCTGTTCAGTTACCTTGGTGCAGGCCCTGAGTCACTGCACACTGAACAGACCACCCTCCCATCCAGATGTGTGTGCCTCTGTCAAAGTCCTGGACTGCGAACAAGAAAGTGGCTGAAAAGACAAAGGCAAAGAGGGCTGGAGCCATTGCACTTCCTTGTTTGGTGCCCGCTGATGGGGAAGGCTTCTGATGAGTCACCCACTCCATCCCTGGGCCATCACGCCCCCATGAACTGAGCAGATTACAGCAATCATCATCTCTGGGCAGCTGGATTCATGAAGGTGTTTCCATAGGCCCTGGCGATTGACCATGTTGTAGGCCTTGGTCAGGTCAGCAAACACCATGTACAGATGCCTTCTCTGGCACTGGTAGGGCTGCAGAAATCATGGTCATCGCGCCATGGCCAGCACCAAAGCCACACTGAGTCCACTGGGTGAGAGATGAGCCTGTGGAGCAAGGATTTTCCCTGCTGCAGACAGCGGTGCGGTTCCGCGATGGCTGTCACAGCTAGGTATGCTTCCCTCCCTTTGGGAGAGCTGGGCTTTGAACGCATCCTTACACCCCTGGGCACAGAGTCTTGAAAAGTCTGGTGGTTTCCTGTCCGGGAGGCACCTCCACATTTGTACACATCAGGTGGAAGGCCGGCAAGCTGGAGACTTGCCCCGGACAGCTGCCTTTTAACCTCGTGGAATGAAGGGACAACAGACAGGGCGCTGCAGGAGTGAATCAATGGCTTCGTCACAGAGTGGATTGACAGGTCAGGAGACTAGCAAGTGCTCTGCGCAGTGAGGGAGAATATCACCCTTGTCTGTGAGCAGCCACTTCCCATCTGTGAGGACAGGGGCTGAGGTGCTGAATTTTGAGCCCTTGCACAGCCCGGAGAGCTTCTTAGAAGTCCTTCATGTCATGCTTGTGTCATAGATCCACAGGTCTGCTGCTCTCACAGCTCTGGAATAGTCCTTCAGAGGACCCCTTCAGAGTGCTAACCCCTCAGGGTTACACTCTCTCCCTAGGGTGAGCCCCTTGGCTTCTTCACCTCCTGACATCGAGCCCTGGAGCCTTGGGAACCCTGCCTCATGCTATGAGCTTCCCTTGGTGAGTTCATTTGAATTAGACACCTGGGGAAGGCTGCACAGCCAAAGGGAACAATGCACCCCTGACCTCTTTAGGCTGGTGTGACTCTCAGCCAGCGCTGTTACAGCAGACGAGGTTAGTTGATGTCTGGAAACAACATAGACCGTACTGGGTTAGCATAGAGAATGGAACAGTTACAGGAGCATTCATCTGGGTGTGCCCAGACCCCCGAGCTCTCTCTGACGCCCCTCGAGTGCCAGTCCAAAAGCGTGAGTCCTGCTTCCAGCCGCCCACACTCTGCCACACCCAAGGGCCACTCCTCCTCCTTCATGCATCCGATGAAGTGAGCTGTAGCTCACGAAAGCTTATGCTCAAATAAACTTGTTAGTCTCTAAGGTGCCACAAGTACTCCTTTTCTTCCTCCTCCTTTGTTCTGATTCCCAGGCAAAACAGGTCCCCTGGTCATTCTCCTTCGCTCTTTGTTCTCCCACTGGCCAAAACTGTCTGGAGAGGGGTCACCAGTCCCAGTCGATAGTTGCTAGGCACCAAATGTCCAGGCCATTGTCTTGTGGAAATGTCATGGGCATGGGGCCGCAGACAGCCAGCGTTAGTCACATCTGGATTGCTACAAAAAATAAACCCCCTTTTCTCACCACCTAGTAACCATGTAGCACATAGGGGAAACTGAGGCACATACAGTATTCATACAAAATATTAAGAAAAATTCGCACTTCATCACAGCTTGTCAGCCACATTCCGCAGTTCTGCAGCCTTCTGTTTCTGCTTCATTAGCGCTAATTGGGTTTGTAGTGCGGGGGCGGTGCTTGCGGCCCCACAGGCTGGGGGGGCAGCAGGTCTCCGCACGCTGCCATGCCCACAAGTGCCGCCCCCTCAGCACCCATTGGCTGCAGTTCCTGGCCAATGGGAGGTGCGGAGTCAGTGCTGGGGGGTGGGGGCAGCAGCAGTGCACAGAGCCATCTGCCCCTCCCCCAGGGGCAGCAGAGACATGCCAGTCACTTCTGGGAGCGGTGTGGGGCAAGGGCAGGCACTGGCAGCCTCCTTTAGCCCCGTTGCGCTGTTGACTGGGAGCTACCTGTGGTAAGTGCCTCCCAGCCAGAGCCTGAACCTCGCACCCCCTCCCACACCCCAGTCCCCTGCCCCAGCCCGGAGCCCACTCCTACACCCAAACTCCCTCCCAGAGCTTACACCCCTCACCCCTCTTGCACCCCAACCCCCTGTCCCAGGCTTAGCCAGGAGCCCCCTCCCACACACCGAACCCCTCGGCCCCAGCCCAGTGAAAGTGAGTGAGGGTCGGGGAGAGCGAGTGACCAAGAGAGGCGGGGTTGGAGTGAGCGGGGTGGGACCTTGGGAAAGGGGCAGGGTAGATCCTGGGTTGATCTTCAATTCAAAAAGTGATCTGTGCATAAAAAGGTTGGAGACCATTAGGTGGTCATACTATGTAGGTAGACTAGGTAGACATACTATGGTGATGGGGCCACAGAAGTGCCACACGCAGAGTGGGAACTTCTCTATTCACTGTTCGCCCTGCCCTGGGGTTTAGGGCCCTTCTTTTCACTTACCTCCCAAATCTCCCTCTCTTCTGAATATCAGGGTGTAGCCGTGTTAGTCTGTATCCACAAAAACAACAAGGAGTCTGGTGGCACTGTCACGGAGTCCCCGGGCGATGCTCTGGAACTGCTCCCTACGAAGCCAGGCAGGACTCTGGTGACGTCTCCTCTCTGGGAGCAGCCTGTCTTCAGGGCAAGAAGCTCACACGGCTTCCACCTTCCTGGGTCTGACCTCGGAGCATTACCATGCCTGATGTCCGATTTGTGTCCATTTATTCTTTTACGAAGGGACTGTCCAGTTTGGCCAATGTACATGGCAGAGGGGCATTGCTGGCACATGATGGCATATATAACAGTAATAGATGTGCAGGTGAATGAGCCTCTAATGGTGTGGCTGCTGTGGCCGGGTCCTCTGATGGTGTCACTAGAGTAGATATGGGGACAGAGTAGGAATGGGGTTTGTTACAGGGATTGGTTCCTGGGTTAGTGTTTCTGTGGTGTGGTGTGTAGTTGGTGGTGAGTATTTGCTTCAGGTGTGGGGACTGTTTGTAAGTGAGGACTGGCCTGCCTCCCAAGGTCTGTGAGAGTGAGGGATCATTTTCCAGGATAGGTTGTAGATTGTTGATAATGTGCTGGAGAGGTTTGAGCTGGGGTCTGTACGTGATGGCCAGTGGTGTTCTGTTATTTTCCTTGTTGGGCCTGTCCTGTAGTAGGTGATTTCTGGGTACCCGTCTCTCTTCTGAATAGAAAAGGTGTACTTATGGCACCTTAGAGACTAACAAATTGATTAGAGCATAAGCTTTCGTGAGTTACAGCTCACTTCATCTTCATCGGATGCATTTGGTGGAAAAAAGCAATCTCTTCGGAAATCTCTTCTGAATGTAACCTTGGCTGTATTTCTGCTATGCTTCAACACCCCCACCCTCCACACAGAAGGATTCCTGTTTTACAGGTTCATCTAAGGACTTCCAGATCCTTAATTTAGTTGCAAAAAGAAAAGGAGTACTTGTGGCACCTTAGAGACTAACAAATTTATTAGAGCATAAGCTTTCGTGAGCTACAGCTCACTTCATCGGATGCATTTGGTGGAAAAAACAGAGGAGAGATTTATATACACACACACAGAGAACATGAAACAATGGGTTTATCATACACACTGTAAGGAGAGTGATCACTTAAGATAAGCCATCACCAACAGCAGGGGGGGGGAAGGAGGAAAACCTTTCATGGTGACAAGCAGGTAGGCTAATTCCAGCAGTTAACAAGAATATCAGAGGAACAGTGGGGGGTGGGGTGGGAGGGAGAAATACCATGGGGAAATAGTTTTACTTTGTGTAATGACTCATCCATTCCCAGTCTCTATTCAAGCCTAAGTTAATTGTATCCAGTTTGCAAATTAATTCCAATTCAGCAGTCTCTCGTTGGAGTCTGTTTTTGAAGCTTTTTTGTTGAAGTATAGCCACTCTTAGGTCTGTGATCGAGTGACCAGAGAGATTGAAGTGTTCTCCAACTGGTTTTTGAATGTTATAATTCTTGACGTCTGATTTGTGTCCATTCATTCTTTTACGTAGAGACTGTCCAGTTTGGCCAATGTACATGGCAGAGGGGCATTGCTGGCACATGATGGCATATATCACATTGGTAGATGCGCAGGTGAACGAGCCTCTGATAGTGTGGCTGATGTGATTAGGCCCTATGATGGTATCCCCTGAATAGATATGTGGACAGAGTTGGCAACGGGCTTTGTTGCAAGGATAGGTTCCTGGGTTAGTGGTTCTGTTGTGTGGTGTGTGGTTGCTGGTGAGTATTTGCTTCAGATTGGGGGGCTGTCTGTAAGCAAGGACTGGTCTGTCTCCCAAGATCTGAGAGAGCGATGGCTCGTCCTTCAGGATAGGTTGTAGATCCTTGATGATGGTGGGAGGGGTTTTAGTTGGGGGCTGAAGGTGATGGCTAGTGGCGTTCTGTTGTTTTCTTTGTTGGGCCTGTCCTGTAGTAGGTGACTTCTGGGTACTCTTCTGGCTCTGTCAATCTGTTTCTTCACTTCAGCAGGTGGGTACTGTAGTTGTAGGAATGCATGATAGAGATCTTGTAGGTGTTTGTCTCTGTCTGAGGGGTTGGAGCAAATGCGGTTATATCGTAGCGCTTGGCTGTAGACAATGGATCGAGTGGTATGATCTGGATGAAAGCTAGAGGCATGTAGGTAGGAATAGCGGTCAGTAGGTTTCCGATATAGGGTGGTGTTTATGTGACCATCGCTTATTAGCACCGTAGTGTCCAGGAAGTGGATCTCTTGTGTGGACTGGTCCAGGCTGAGGTTGATGGTGGGATGGAAATTGTTGAAATCATGGTGGAATTCCTCAAGAGCTTCTTTTCCATGGGTCCAGATGATGAAGATGTCATCAATGTAGCGCAAGTAGAGTAGGGGCATTAGGGAATGAGAGCTGAGGAAGCGTTGTTCTAAGTCAGCCATAAAAATGTTGGCATACTGTGGGGCCATGCGGGTACCCATCGCAGTGCCGCTGATTTGAAGGTATACATTGTCACCAAATGTGAAATAGTTATGGGTCAGGACAAAGTCACAAAGTTCTGCCACCAGGTTAGCCGTGACAGTATCGGGGATACTGTTCCTGACGGCTTGTAGTCCATCTTTGTGTGGAATGTTGGTGTAGAGGCTTCTACATCCATAGTGGCTAGGATGGTGTTTTTAGGAAGATCACCAATGGACTGTAGTTTCCTCAGGAAATCGGTGGTGTCTCGAAGATAGCTGGGAGTGCTGGTAACGAAGGGCCTGAGGAGGGAGTCTACATAGCCAGACAATCCTGCTGTCAGGGTGCCAATGCCTGAGATGATGGGGCGTCCAGGATTTCCAGGTTTATGGATCTTGGGTAGCAGATAGAATACCCCAGGTCCTGGCTCCAGGGGTGTGTCTGTGCGGATTTGTTCTTGTGCTTTTTCAGGGAGTTTCTTGAGCAAATGCTGTAGTTTCTTTTGGTAACTCTCAGTGGGATCAGAGGGTAATGGCTTGTAGAAAGTGGTGTTGGAGAGCTGCCTAGTAGCCTCTTGTTCATACTCTGACCTATTCATGATGACGACAGCACCTCCTTTGTCAGCCTTTTTGATTATGATGTCAGAGTTGTTTCTGAGGCTGTGGATGGCACTGTGTTCTGCATGGCTGAGGTTATGGGGTAAGCGATGCTGCTTTTCCACAATTTCAGCTCGTGCACGTCGGCGGAAGCAGTCTATGTAGAAATCCAGGCTGCTGTTTCGACCTTCAGGAGGAGTCCACCTAGAATCCTTCTTTTTGTAGTGTTGGCAGGAAGGTCTCTGTGGGTTAATATGTTGGTCAGAGGTGTGTTGGAAATATTCCTTGAGTCTGAGACGTCGAAAATAGGATTCTAGGTCACCACAGAACTGTATCATGTTCGTGGGGGTGGAGGGGCAAAAGGAGAGGCCCCGAGATAGTACAGATTCTTCCGCTGGGCTAAGAGTAACCCCCTGCTGATGGTGATGGCTTATCTTAAGTGATCACTCTCCTTACAGTGTGTATGATAAACCCATTGTTTCATGTTCTCTGTGTGTGTGTATATAAATCTCTCCTCTGTTTTTTCCACCAAATGCATCCGATGAAGTGAGCTGTAGCTCACGAAAGCTTATGCTCTAATAAATTTGTTAGTCTCTAAGGTGCCACAAGTACTCCTTTTCTTTTTGCGAATACAGACTAACACGGCTGCTACTCTGAAACCTTAATTTAGTTGAACAACCAGCCCTTTCTTATCTTAATTACCCTGCCGCTGTTTGTAAACAAAATCCTGACTCCCTGCCCCAGGGGCGCAAACTGGGAGCAGCACAGAACTCATCACAGTCCACACTGAGGCTGCACTGCCCTTAAGAGCTCTGCCGGGGGCTGGGCAAGCAGAGCTTTGGTAAGAAATGGGAGGGAGCCCCCCTCACCCTCCATAAATGGTGCCCCTGCAATGGAGAGGATAGCGAAGAAGCCTTGTGATGGCATATGGGGAATCCAGTATTAAATGTGCAGTCACTAGCCAATCACTACAGCCATGGGCAGGTGAGGCTCTTTGGCACCTCAAGGAGAAGGACAACTCTGAATACAAATCCTACAGCCCTGTTAGCTGCCATGTCTGGAGCATTGATTGCACCGGCCCGGCACCAGCTGCTTGGGCAAGAGAGTGGGAAACACTTTGCACAGACTGTTCATCCTGCAACTTGTTCCTTGTTTAACCCAATCAGCTCCCCAGAGTACAGGGGCCCTGGGGCCGTGGACAGGCAGAGGATGTGGCCGGCAGTCCTTAGTCACAGCGGGCGGCATTAGGTGGGTGGTCATGCTTCACACACCAGCACAGATCCGGAGCTCTTGTCCTCCTGAGGAGACAGACCCGGCCTTTTTAGGCACATGCTGCTCTCCCCAGTGCGGAGACAGGGACTGAAAAGGAGACCAAAACACAGCCAGCCCTTGTTGTACCTGTCCAGCCGCTGCTCCAGCTGAGCATCCAACTCAGCGGTCGGAACCAGACTGAGATTCCTAGGCAGACTTTGGGGCCCTGGAACCTCAGAACCCTTCTTGACACTGACCAGACCGGAACGGAGAACAGGCCTTACTGCCAAACCCCTGAGAGGCATAATAGACATTACCACCCTGAGTGACACCAGTCTGGCTGCGGGTGTGGAGCCAGGCTGCAGGCTGAGCCGAGCCGAGCCGGTTTGGGGTAGGGTTTGCCATGTGATCTTACATTGCCCACGGGCTTGATTCAGTCCCCAAGGGAGTCAATGGCCAACCTGCAGTGCACCACATACGCTTGTCCAGAGACCCGCAGGCCACCATTGTCAGTGCCAATGTGCCGACAGCGATTCCAAATTCTCAATAATTGTGCAGAAAAGGCAGGAGTGTTCAGTAAATATTTCTGTTCTGTATTTGGGGAAAAAACTAGATGATGCAGCCTCCTCATATGATGATGCTCTTTCCATTTCACTCCTCTCTTTGGAAGATGTTAAACAGAAGCTACTACAGTGAGACATTTTTAAATCAGCAGGTCCAGCTGATTTGCATCCAGAGTTTTAAAAGAGCTGGCTGAGGAGCTTGCTGGATGGTTGATTTTCAGTGAGTCTTGGAGCACTGGGAAAGTTCCAGGGGACGGAAGAGAGCTAACGTGCCAATGTTAAAAAGGGAAAGCAGGATGACCTGGTTAATTACTGGTCTCTCAGCCTGACATCAGTCCTGTGTAAGACAATGGAGTGGTTGGGTCTCGATTAATAAAGAGTTAAAGGACAGTGATGTAATAAATGCCAATTACCTGGGTTTATGGAAAATAGATCCTGTCAAACTTGATATTTTTTTGAGGAGGTGACAAATATGATTGATAAAGGTAACAGTGTTGCTGTACTACACATAGACATCTGTGAGGTGCTTGATTTGGTACCCTACAACATTTTGATCAAAAAACTAGACCGATATGAAATTAAACATGGTACACATTAAATGGATTAAAAGCTGGCTAACTGGTAAATCTCAAAATGTAATAGTAAATGGAGAATCATAATCAAGGAGGTCTGTTTCCAGTGGGGTCCCACAGGGATCGGTTCTTGACCCTACGCTATTTAATGTTTTTATCAATGACGTGGAAGAAAACAAAATCATCACTGAAGTTTGCAGATGACACAAAAATTGGCAGCGGGAAGCGGAGTGACACGGCTGGGAGCTGGCAGAGTAGAGCGGGCTGGGGCCAGACTGCTCCGCTTCCCGCCGCTGCCAGTGAGTGTGGGGGTGAGGATCCCTTCCCCCAAGCCCCCTCCCCTGGGTTGGGGACGTGACACGACTGGGTTGGGGGCGAGGGAAGCGCAGCAGGCTGCTCCCGGCCCCCCAGGCCGCTAATCCCCCAGGCCACTCTGGGTCTGTGGGGCCCCCAAAAGTGCCGCCCACAGCTCCTGCCTCCCAGACCCCGGGGGCAGGGGAGGCCTGGGGCCCCACACAGCCCTGTCGCGCAGGGGCTGTGTAGGGCACCCAAATGGCTAGGGACAGCCCTCTCCGTCAGGATAAGATCATAAGATGTGGGTAGCCAGCAAAACCACATCTATATCCACACGGGACTCTAGATCAATAAACAACTCTGATTTGCATAAATCATAGGCACCATTTACAGTCCATTCTGTTACGTCCTTGGTTCTTTGCCTTTGGTTACTAGGCCTTCTACCCACACAATTCCAAAGAGACAATCCTGGGCGGACCACCATGATCCCAGGCGTGCCATTTCCTCCAATTCTGATACAATTTTATATCAGTCCACATGGTGGTGTTTCCTTTCTGATGATTTTCAGTATTTTTCTCAGAACTGTGATACAGCATAGCCAGAAGGCAGCAGGAGAGTGATATAGGAGAGATATGTAAATCCCAGGATGAGGAGAAGCCTTTTTCCCTGTAGAGGGAAGAAAGGTTTTTGTAGATTAATTAAAAGCACCTGCATCCGATGAAGTGAGCTGTAGCTCACGAAAGCTTATGCTCTAATAAATTTGTTAGTCTCTAAGGTGCCACAAGTACTCCTTTTCTTGAAGCCAATTAGAGTGCCTGAAGCTAGTCACCTGAAAAAAAAACAACCCTGCTTCAATCAGCCAGGGGAAGGAGTTGGAGCAGAGAGCAGTTTGAAGGAGTCGGAGTAGAGTGGTTTGGAGTTAGAGCAGAGAGCAGTTTGGAGGAGTTGAAGTAGAGGAGAGTTTGGAGAAATTCCGTGACTGGCTAGAAGACCAAGACCCTATGTAAAGAGACAACTGGCTTGTGCAGAGGGAGGGCAGGAAGCCCCACAAGCTGAAGAGCAGGAGAGGGAAGTAGCTCAGGGGAAGGAAGCACTAGTTCAAGTGGTTTGCCACTTCCCTAAGGTCTCTGGGCTGGGACCCGGAGTAGAGGGTGGGCCCGGGTCCCTCCCTATCCACTACCCTTCTCTGGGTTACTAGTGGGACAGTAGATACCCTAATTCAGGGGCAGGAAACTGCGCCCTGAACACCCCTCCCCCCCAAGAAGAGGAAGCGTGGGACCCATCAAAATCGTACCGACAATTTGCCACAGAACATAAGATTGTTTTTGCACAAATAGTTCTAATAGTCCTTGACCTTAAGTCCTTGCTTTGGTTGCTAACTTGCAACACACATATTCATGTCAAGCACGCATCATTCATACCAGGCCTCAATTACCTAAACATATTACATAGATATATGAATCACAATGTAGATTTATCTAGATATAGATATATACACCAACAAATTCACCCAGGGTCTTTGTGGATTCACCATTCCTGGCAATTTTTCAATCCAGATTGGATGTTCTTCTAAAACAGGGCTGGGCAAACTACAGCCCGCGAGCTGTTTTAAGCCGGCCCAGAGCTCCCCCTGGAGAGCCGGGTCAGGGACCGCACCACATGGCTCCCAGAAGCAGCAGCATGTCCCCGCTCCGAGGGGTGCGGGCCACTCCATGCCTAGGAGCCAGAGAAGGGACATGCCACTGCTTCCGGGAGCTGCTTGAGGTAAGCGCTGCTCTGAGCTTGCACCCCGAGCCTCTCCCTATACCCCAACCCCCTGCCCCAGCCTCTCCAGACCCCTCGATCCCAGCACAGAGCACCCTCCTGCATCCCAAATCTCTCATCCCCAGCCCTACCCCAGAGCCTGCACCCCCAGCCAGAACCTGCACCCCTTCCCACACCCCTGCCCCAGCCCTGATCCCCCTCCAAACCCCTTGGTCGCAGCTCAGAGCACCCTCCTACACCCCAGACTCCTCATCCCCAGCCCTGCCCCAGAGCCTGTAACCCCAACCAGAGCACTCATCCCTTCCTGCACCCCAACCCCAATTTTGTGAGCATTCATGACCCACCATACAATTTCTATTCCCCGATGTGGCCCTCAGGCCAAAAAGTTTGCCCACCCCTGTTCTAAAAACTGCTCTAGAAATTATTGTGGGGCAGGTCTCTGGGCTGGGCTGTACGGGGGAGGGAGAGGGAGAGGTGTTAGACTATGTGCTCACAATTGTCCCTTTTGGCCTCGGAATCTATGCCTCCTGCCATCTCACTCCCCTCCTTCCCCCCACTCCCTGGCATTGCCCCACTCCCTCACCTCTGGGTCCCAGCCCCTCACGCATCTGATATCTCTGTAGCTACCTTTGAGCCCATCTTTTCTTTACAGCTTTGGAACAATTATTTCCACCTGGCAGTTGCCTTCCTCACCCAGGATTCCCTGCAGCTGGAGAACTTCTCCCAGGCTAAGCGCACGACCATCCTTGCCAAGTGAGTCACCTGCCTATCTCCACTGGGCCCTGGGGGTTATGGGACCTTGTGGAGCCCATCTTCCATGGCCACAGCCTGGACTCCTCTGCTGGCCTCAATGGTTGGAAGTGCCTCCTGATTTTGCCATGTAACCAGGCAGGGAATTCCCTGCTCTCCGGTGATGCTCTAGACTGGCTGCATCTAGAGCCTCCATCGAAGATGGAAAGGGGGGTGGATTTGGTGCTGGATTCCCAGCCCTGAAGCCCCAATCTGCCCTTATTGACACCTCGAATGGTCCGGGCGGCACAGGGGCTGGAGGGAATAATTCCCTCTCCTTATCGCATCAGGTACGGAGACATGAGAGCCACAATTGGAGCTGCCATCCGGGACATGTGGTACAACCTAGGTGAGGCTGGCGCAGGGCAGCTGGAGGCAGCTGCTGTCTTGCCAGGGTGGGAAGGGCTTGAGCCTTGGGCAGGGCAGCTCTGGGGTGGGGCCAGGCATGGCTGAGCCTGAGGGGCAGGATCGTAGTCATTTGCATGACGGCTCTTTGGTTTGTTATGAAATATACTCCAGAAAGCAGAAACCCAATGTCCAGGTTATTGCTATACACCAGTGGTACAGCACAGCACTCCGGAAAGTTGCCCCATGCAGTGATGTGTCATTCACCTTACACAGATGTTAACCTCGAAAGTCATCTCTGTGTGCCCTGTCCGTTACAAGTAAAAGTTACATCAGCCACTACAAGGAGTAGCCAATCAGCTTTCCGCCTTGGCTTTCTGGTCCCTGGCTTTCCACTTGTCTCTGTTCTGACACATGCAGTCCAGGTACCAAGGGGCATGAAGGACCTGCTAGGTCTGTACTAGGGAAGAACAGTCATACATCTCATCCTCTTTGGGCCATTCCAGTACTGGCCTGTGAGAATAATTCCCTACCTTTCGGTTTGGCAGCTAGAGCAATACTTATCAGCCTCCGCACGGGTGCCTGGCAGACAGAGCGCACAGCTGGGGCTCCTGGTTCTTTGCATTTTTCTCCGCAAGCCAGCCAAACAGAAACAGCCCGGGGCTGGAATAGCCAAGGGGCTGTGGGGCAGGACTGAGGGGCATCAGAAGAGCTGCATGGTGTGGGGAGCAAGACTGGAGCAGCAGGGGGTACTACAGAGAGGGACTGAATCCGATCTCCCGTCTCGAGCTGGTTCCACGTGGGTGTGCAACTGACAAGGCCCTTGCAACGCAACCCCGTTCCCCGTCTGTCTGTCCCTTATACCTGTTGCCGATCATCATGCTCCTGGATGCTGCTCTCTCCGGGGCAAGACCCAGCTCGTTGCTAGGCCTGATCTGGGTGCCTCGGAAAGGCACGTAATAAATTCTGCCAGCGTCCCACAGGGATGGGCAGGCAGGGTGATACCGCCACATCCCCAAGGAGATCCTGCCCCTGGGCGGCTGCCCATGGCAGGAAGGAGCGGGCTCTCCCACCATGGGGAGAGGGGGGGGTCCTGGGAGAGCAATACCCTTCCCACCAGTCCGTTCCTGTCCCTGCCTCAGGCCATCACAAGATTCAGTTTATCCCTGGCATGGTGGGCCCCATCCTGGAGATGACGCTGGTGCCTGAGCTGGAGCTGCGTAAATCCACCATCCCCATCTTCTTCGACATGATGCTGTGCGAGTACCAGCTGACCAAGACCTTCGGCATGGTGCGTACCAAGGAGTCTGGGGCCAGCAGGGTGCAAGGAGGGGCGCGCGTAGTCAGAAGGCAAAGGATGAGAGCAGCCCTGGGCTAGGAGACGTGCTGCGGTGATGAGCCCTCTCACGGGGGTCTGTGCCAGTATGACAGGGGCAGTGCGGGGAGGCTCTGGGAAAAGAGAGCACCAGGGCCAGAGGCCCGCTGGAGAGATGAGGCACAGGGCCTGTCACCTTCCCCCTCGGCCGTGACCCAGCTGGCCCTGACAGGAACGCAGCTCCCTTCAGCCCCTGCGCCTGGTCCCAGGCCCTTGAAACTGAGCCTCTCAGCCCTGGCGCACCCCTTGCCCTTCCTTTCCGGGGACCCGGGCTGAGCCCCTCCCCCAAGCGTGACCCTCGCCCTCCCGGGGGATACTGAACCGAGCCCCTCCCCCGAGCCTGACCCTCACCCTCCCTTCCTGGGTTTTCTAGGCCCCTCTCCAGAGCACCCCTTGCCCTCCCTGCCTGGGGACTCCAGTTGCACCCGAGCCCCTCCCCCTAAACAGCCCATCTGTAGGTACTGTCCTGGGTTGGCTCTCAATAGAGACCTACATGCCACCCCTAGCGCACTGCTCCATAGCCAGGCTGAGGGGATCTCCATGGCCATCTCCCCCCTGCCCCATGGCTTTTGTTTCAGGACCCCCGGAGTGAGCGAGGGAGGGAGGGGCGGAGCAACCCAGCCTCTCCGTGTTTTGTCCTTGTTGGTGACACACCGGTTTGGGGTCACTGATTCCCACACTTGTTCTCCGGAGCCCTGGGGTTAGATCAGGCCTTTTCCTCGGGATTCATTCGGCCTGGGCCGCCCCTTTTCCCACCAGCACTTGTTCTACTTGTAGCCACATCTGTCAGAGAACCATGGCCTGGAGGGACTCAAGAGCTCAGCTAGTCCATGCTCCTGCGTTCCCACCTGCCTCTCACAGCTGAGCTCACAATGTGGGGAAATCTGTCAGCCCAGTTATCGCCACAGGCCCTGCCCAGAGTCTCCTGGCCCAGCCGCCTGGGGCAGCCTGTGGTGTGGCGGTGGCTGAGGGGCCGAGTAGGGAGCTCCCTAGGGCAGTGGCCCTGTGCCCCCCAAGTCTATCATGGGACGTGGCTGGGGAAGCTGAGAAGCAGACGGGCAGGAGCCCTGGGAAAGGGCTCTAGACCCACAGGCCGGGAGGCACCGCAAGGGTCTAGTCTAACCCTGGCCGAGATCAGGATTGAACCAGGCCCCAGGCAGGGGCTTCTTCATTGCCAGCATCTCTGCTGCTGCAGCACCCTGGGGCGCCCAGAGCTCGGCAGTGCCCCAGCCCACCTCACGCTGCCCCTCTCCGCAGTTCGAGGACGAGATCCTGCACAAGCTGGACAGCGAAGTGGAGGGAGGCCGTGGGGACGAGCAGTACAAGCAGCTGTTCCAGAGCATGTGAGTCTCCGCACAGCCTGGCCCCTGCCCCCCTCAAACCTGCCCCTGTCTGGTCCCTCCTACAGCCGTGCGCTCCCTCCGCACGTGCCCCTGCTGCTCTGTCCTGGAAGTACCACAGCAGCTGCCAGCCGGAGTGCTGGGACCAAGGACGAGTCTGTCACTGCCAACTCTGCCCCACAGGCGCCCCGGGAGCTCCGTCCCTCTCCCCTTGCCCCGCTCACAAACTGGAGCCCCGCACAGTCAGCGCTCCTGCCCCACAGCACCCCCCGCTGGGAGAGGCCAGGGCTGGAGGAGCCGAGAGCTCCCCCCACACCCAGCTCCTGCCCCACAGCGCCCCCTGCTGGGAGAGGCCGGGGCTGGAGGAGCCGAGAGCTCCCCCCACACCCAGCTCCTGCCCCACAGCGCCCCCTGCTGGGAGAGGCCGGGGCTGGAGGAGCCGAGAGCTCCCCCCACACCCAGCTCCTGCCCCACAGCACCCCCCGCTGGGAGAGGCCAGGGCTGGAGGAGCCGAGAGCTCCCCCCACACCCAGCTCCTGCCCCACAGCGCCCCCCGCTGGGAGAGGCCGGGGCTGGAGGAGCCGAGAGCTCCCCCCACACCCAGCTCCTGCCCCACAGCGCCCCCCGCTGGGAGAGGCCGGGGCTGGAGGAGCCGAGAGCTCCCCCCACACCCAGCTCCTGCCCCACAGCGCCCCCCGCTGGGAGAGGCCGGGGCTGGAGGAGCCGAGAGCTCCCCCCACACCCAGCTCCTGCCCCACAGCGCCCCCTGCTGGGAGAGGCCGGGGCTGGAGGAGCTGTCATTTGCCATGAGCAAGATATCCCCTTTCTGTTGCTGTGTGGACTGGCCCGGCCTGCACCGGGCTCCAGGCCAGGGCAGAGGGGAACAGGGTTGTGAATCCTTCTTTTCTCCCCCAGCCTCCTCAGCTGCTGCAGGAATCACCCTGAGCTGGCGAAGCCCAGTGAGAACTTCGTGGCCCTGGTCACGGGCCTCCTGGAGCGGCTGCTGGACTATCGCACTGTCATGAACGACGAGAACAAGACCTACAGCATGAGTTGCACCGTCAACCTGCTGGTGGGTCCCTGGCCGTGCGCCCCACCGGGCAGCTCGCGCCCCCCCAGCCCAGCGTCTGCCCGGGCAGCTCGCGCCCCCCCCAGCCCAGCGTCTGCCCGGGCAGCTCGCGCCCCCCCAGCCCAGCGTCTGCCCGGGCAGCTCCTGCACCCCAGACAGCGTGATGGGCCTGCCATGCCCTATGGTGCATGAGGCTGTGGGGCCAGACGGGACGCACAGTGACAAGGGAAGCTTCTCCACTGCTGCCCTCAGACCTGAGGGGGGACCGGACATGGCCCATCTGGGGAAGGCAGAGACACGTTCTGTCTCTCAGGCACGAGCCCCCCTTCCTTGGAGCACATGTGGGGATGGACTTCCCTTTCCCTTTCGGGCCTCAAGGCTATTGCAGCCCCCTACCACACAAGTCTGCTAAGGCCCCTCCCTTGCTCCCCCAGGCATCCCCTGCTGTACCAGAGCCCTGAGAACTGGCCCCTGACCTGGCCAGTAGCAGGGACATTTACACGGTGCAGTGGCTTCAGCAGGAGAGGCTGGGAACCCTGCCCAGACACCCCACAGCCCCATGGGTAGGTGTGACCCATGTTCAAATCCCTGCTCTACATCTGGCAGAGGGGGAATTGAACCTGGGGCTTCCAAAGCTGGGGGAGTGCTGGACCAACTGGCCTGGCCTAGGCGCCACTTTGCAGCCAGGGGTGAGTGCTGTGAGTGCCAGGTTGGGGAGGATGGCACCTACAGCCCTTGGAAGGGCAGGACTGAGACCCCACCCTTCTGTTCAGCATCTCCCATTGGCTAGTTCTGGCAGGTCCCCACCTATCACTGGCTCCTGTGGGACCCACTCTCAGGGGTCTGGCTCTCCCCATCCATTGTGTGGGGAGCTGGGCACCCTCTTCTGGGCTGCAGATCCCACGAGGTAGCAGGTGCCTACACACAAGCACCGATGTCCCTCTGTGGATCTAGCCCAGAGCTCTTTAGTACCTCCTCCACCAGTCACCTTCCTCCTTCTGCTCTTCCTTCCCCAGAACTTCTACAAGGAGATTGACCGCCGGGCCATGTACATCAGGTGAGAGCCGTGTGCCCCGGGGGTCCGTGAGAGCCGTGTGCCCCGGGGGTCCGTGAGAGCCGTGTGCCCCAGGGGTTTGTGAGAGTCGTGCCCCAGGGTTCCATCCCTATATGCCCAGGCAGGGCCCATCCCATCTCCAGCACAGCGTCCTGTGGCCTCCACTCCAATGGGCTTCACTCACAAGCAGAATAAGATGGTTCTTCTCAGTACCTGTCCTGCAGTCCCCTGAGTGCATCATGCCCTGGAACAAAGTTGCTGTGGGTGGATTTGCACAGGGGCCACTGGCTGGAAGCTAATACCCGCCCTGAGGATGGTGCCAGGAAGGGACAGGACAGGCTCCCCGAGCCAGGCAGGCTCCCCGAGGTTCATGGACTAGGTCTAGCTCTCTGTGTCTGGCTGTGTAGGGCCCAGGCACTGCTTCTTCCTTGAGTGATGTCTCTGTGGTGATGGTGCATCCGTGCGCCTTTGCTCAGAGAGTTTTAGTAGCATTGTATGTGCAGGTCGCGCATGCACAGTGTTTGCCTCATGGTGCCGTTAGCCTCATCTATGCTTGTGTCATCTAGCGCGTGCAACCCGGACCCCTCATTTCCTTCTCAACCCTCCCCGGCCTGGGACGGAGCCTTTAGCCGTCCCATTACACCTAGCTAGTACTCTCTTAGGTAGTTTAAAATAGGATAGGAAGAATAAGTTTCAATTTTTAGGAAATTACTTACTCCTTTTCTTCCTAAAAAAAAAAAAGAATAGTTTAATTCTTTTCTCCCTTCGGACAGTTAGGATAGAGATTGTGAACTGACAAAAATGCTGGGTTCACCAGCTTTCAAACGCTGCACAACATGCAGAGAAGTGATGCCGGTATCCCGTGGACACACTCAATGTGTCCGTTGCTTGGGGGAGGTGCACATACCCCAGAAATGTGCCCATTGTAATAACTCAAAGCCTGGGCTCATAGAGATAGAGGCCTGAGGCTAAAACTCATCTTGATGGAGAAATCACTATGGAACACCTCTGATCGGGGGCAGGAAACTCCTTCCCAGCAGAGATCATCAAACCTTTTAATGGCAAGGTCTCCTGAGACCCATTCCTCAAAAAAAAAAAAAAAAAAAACGGCAAGAGAACAAGCATCCTCATTACCTCACAGAGAGCAGAACAAAAGGAAATGGTCTCCCACCAGATTGCTCTCCTTGGTGTCGACCACACAGCTGATCAGCACTTAAAACTCCGGGAACCTCCAGCACCACCTGTGCAGTGGCCTCTGCCGGAACACAGCACTCCGGTGCAGAGTCAAGGAGCTCTAAGCCTATGTCCTCCATCAAGGCACCATTGATGACGCTGAAGGAGACAGCACCGACAGCCATTCTGCCAACTGTGCCACCTCCCACTGTTACTATTACAATGGCACCGACAAAGACCACAACAGCATCGGCACCAACTGCTACATCATCAACACAATCGGCACCGACCTCATTGGCACTGAAGCTCCTGGCACCACACCATTTTCTGCACCAGAAAGATCTATTTGTCTCCTTGATACTGGAGTCCCAACTTCTGGACATCGAGGGCTCCTCTGTGCGCGTGGTACAGGAGCAACCGTTATCTCTGATAGCCCCTCCAATCTCAAGTGAAGAGGACAACAAGGAAAAAGGGATGTTCTCACCTCACTATTCCTCCCTGAACAGAACGCCTATGACAGCTGGACCACTGCGATCAAGGTGCACATAGGGGCACGAAATACCACCATGGTATTAGCATCCATGGATGGGACCACCCATGCCTTTCCCCATGAACTGGCCATATTGGGACCCATGGGGATCTTACAGAAGACACTACAGCAGACCCCCCAGCCCACATAGGGAAGACATTAGATTTCCACCTTCACCGTCGGAGACTTTAACAACTGATCCAAGGGAGGATCCCATAGAAGAACAGGAAGAGTGTCTTGCACCTGACACTTTGCCAAACGTTAATAACACATCCTCCTCTCCAGATGAGGCAATAATACCCTCATCCCCAACCACCGCCAATGACAGCAACCACTTTCAGGATTTGTTCAAAAGGGTGGATGATGAACTAAAAATTCCTCTCGAAGAAGTACCGGAAGCCCAACATCTATTACTGGACATTTTGCAGACATCTTCACCATCCAAGATAGCGCTGCCAATCAATGGGGCGCTAATGGAATCTCCTAAACAGTACAGCAAACTCCATCCACCATACCCCCTACCTGCAAGAGGGCTCACAAAAAGTACTACATCCCCTCAAAGGGAACTGAATTTTTATTCACCCATCCAGCACCCAACTCACTGGTTGTGGAGGCAGCCAGCCAGAGAGGGAAACAACAACACTATAGGTCAGCACCCACTGATAAGGGCAGTAAGAGGTTGGACTTATTTGGCTGCAAAATATATTCTTCCTCCACCCTCCAATTTAGGTGGCAAACTATGTGGCACTACTAGCCAGGTATAAGCACAGAAACTGTGCAAAATTTTTGGACTTTATTAATGATATACCTGAGGAAAAAAGAGACCAATTTAAATCACTGGTCTTGGAAGGGTAGCGAGGACAGCCCTGCAGGCATCCCTAGATGTAGCAGACACAGCTACTAGATCTACTGTTATTGCTGTGGTCATGCAATGGGCTTCATGGTTGAACTCTTCAGGGTTACCCAAGAAATACAAGCTACAGACAAAGCCCTCCCATTTGATGGTGAAAAGCTCTTTGCAGCCAATCAAGTGCTGCACATCATGAAAGATTCACAGGCGACTCTTTGATCCCTAGACATTTACATACCTGCCACAAAAAGGGGACAGAATAGCTATCAGGCGTACCAGAGGAACAGATCCTCACCATACCCACAACAACATCAGTGATCATATGGAACAACAAAGACAGAGACAAAGACTCCAAAGATGCAGCGCCCCAAACTCCATCCAAACAGAAAATTTGAAGCCTTGGTTGAGGGTCTGAAGGACCACTCCCATGCTACAATGCTGACATCATCCATCCACCTGTTTGGAGACCGTCTACTCCCCTTCTAACTGAGATGGTCTTCCATCACCACGGACAAATGGGCCCTAGAAGTCACCCACATGGGCTACGCCATCCTCTTAGTTTCTATATGCCCCCACCCACCCCCCATCCCACCCACTCCATAATCCCTCTTCAGGGACCCCTCTCATGAGCACCTACTATGACAAGAGATAGATCACTATCTACAACTAAGTGCAGTGGCAGTAGTTCCCACTCAGCACAGGGGAAGGGTTTCTATTCCCACTCTTTTTTGTAACATAGAAGAAAAATGGGAGATGGTGACTTATCCTGGATCTCAGACAACTGAACAAGTTTGTGAGAAAACAAAAGTTCAAGATGGTCACATTAGCAAAAATAACACCAGCACTGAACAGGGGGACTGGTTTTCAGCCCTTGACCTGGAAGATGCTTATTTTCGTATTACAATACACCCCGCTCACAGATTTATCCTAGACATGAACCACTACCAATACAAAGTCTGACCCTTTGATCTATCAATGGCACCTCAAATCTTTTCCAAAATTCTCGTGGTGGCAGCAGCACACCTAAGAACACAAGGGATAATAATATTCCCTTACCTGGACGACTGCCTTCTAAAATCGCACACTCGAATAGACACCATCCAGATTACCAGACAGACAATAGACTTCTTCCAGAGTCTAGGCCTACAAATAAACAAGAACAAGTCAATCCTAGACCCCGTCCAACAACTAGAATTTATCAGTGCTTACCTCGACTCAATGAAAGCAAAAGCCTCCATAGATTCAACACAATATCCAATCTCATATCTGTAGTAACGAGCAGCCCATATATATCAGCCCACATCTGCCTCCAACTTCTAGGTCACATGGCAGCATCCACATTCATGGTGAAATATGCACAATTACATATGTAATGCCTTCAGGGATGGCTATGAACCATCTACAGGCCCCACAAACATGGCCTAAACAGACGTTTCACAATGTCACACAAAGTCAAGGAATCCCTAGAATGGTGGACACAACCCAACAACGTGTGGTCAGGAGTTCTGTTCACACAGGAGCCACCATCCCAAATGCTCACAACAGATGCCTCTCATAGGATGGGGAGCACACATGTAACAACACACAATTCAGGGACAGTGGTCCCCCAACAAAACATAGCTACACATAAATCTGTTGGAGCTCCGTGCAGTTTGCAATGCTTGTCTATATTTCCTACTGCTACTAAGGAACCAAAACATAAGAGTAATGACCAACAATATTGCATGCATGTTCTGCATAGGCAGGGAGGGGCCCGATCACACTCACTAGGGACCGAAGCCATGAAATTATGGAACTGGTGCATCCATCACAATATCAACATCTCTGCCTCTTACCTGCCTGGACCCCAGAACACCACAGCAGACAATTTCCCCATGATCATGAATGGGAGATGAACAAGGTGATATTAGAGAACGTACTCCAACAATGGGGTGTGACACAGCAGGGATGGGGGAGTGTTGACCTGGGAATGTGGCAGGGGAGTTTCACTGGGGATGGGATACCTGAGAGCCTATAACCTGAGCCAGGAGGGGGAGGTAACACCTCTGCCCGGGAAACTGGAAAAAGGCTGGAGGAGAGAGCCTAGTGGTGGTGGTGGGGGGGTTGGTTTCAGTTCGATGCTGGGTGGTGGAACGCAGGGAACCCCAAGGCTGGGGTCTAAGCTTCCTTCCCCCCAGAAGGACTTGACTGAGGGGTCCTGGTTGTACCCACAAGCTCTGTTTTAGACTGTGTTCCTATTGTCCAATAAACCTTCCATTTTACTGGCTGGCTGAGAGTCACAGTGAATCCCAGAAAGAGGGGTGCAGGCCCCGGACTCCCCCCACACTCCGTGACAACTGGTGGTAGAGGTGGGATCTACTGCACCCTGTGAACGGCACTTCCTGCAGTAAGTGACTGGGGAACAGTAAAACGAAGGGGGATTGATGGGGACCAGGCGTGCTGAAGATTCAGAGAGAGATGGTTTCAGGGGGCGATTAACCCCTGGGAGTGTGTGACCAGAGAGAAGGACTTTTGCTGTAACAGGGTCCCCCAGGGGATTGCAGCGAGCGGTCCTAGGGGCAGAGGAGTCTGCAGCTCGACCCTGGCAAAGAGATGGTGACCTCAAGAAGGACTGGCACCCGAGGGGTTCTTCCTGGAAACCATGGAAAGGTGCCCAGGCCTGCGAGTGGCCAGCAGGGAGATGTTTGCTAAACGCCTTAAGAGTGACCTGGTGGAGCTGTGCAGGCAGAGGGGGCTGCGGATTGGGAGGTCCACCAAGGAACAGCTGATTGCCCAGTTGGAGGAGAGGGATGGCTTGGATGACCCGAGCCCTGTTCCTGAGGGAAGCCACCCGTGGATGCAGCGTGGGCCCTGGGGCCTGACCGGGCTGGGAGGGGTCAGACTGCTGCCGAGGACAGCACGAGACCCTGCCTACCTATGCCTGTGGGAGGGGTTGGGGGAAGCCCAGGGAATACCGAGGACACCCTGCCCCAGCAGCCAGCAGGGGATCCTCCCAGCGAAACTCCCCATTCCTGGAGTGGAGGCGGCTGGAATGGGAGAGGGAGATGAAAATGAGGGAGCTGGATGATCATGAAAAGCAGCGTCAGCATGAGGAGAAGCAACATCAGCATGAGCAGGAGAAGGAGAAACAGAGGCAGCATGAAGAGAAGCAGAGACAGCATGAACTGGAGCTGGCCAGGCTGAGGAGCAGTGGGGCCCTGGCTGTGGTGAGTGAGGGGGGACCCAAGACTGCAAGGAGCTTTGATAAGTGCTTCCTGGTCCAGCATAAGGAGGGGGAGGACATAGATAGCTTCCTGACAGCCTTTGAGAATGTCTGCGAGATGCACAGGGTTAACCCTGCAGACAGGCTCCAGTTTCTCACCCCCTTACTGGACCCCAAAGCTGTGGAGGTGTACAGCCGAATGAAAGGGGTGGAGGCAGGGGATTATGAACTGTTCAAAAAGGCCCTGCTCCGTGAATTTGGGCTGACCCCCGAGATGTACCGGAAAAGGTTCCGGAGTCAGCGTAAAATGCCTGAGGTCACATACCTACAACTGGTCAACCAAATGCAGGGATATGCCCGCAAGTGGACAGCTGGGGCCCATGCTAAAGAGGATCTGCTTGACCTAATTGTACTGGAGCAACTGTATGAACAGTGCCCTTCCGACTTGAGGCTATGGTTGGTGGACAAAAAGCTGGAGAACCCACAGCACGCAGGGCAGCTGGCCGATGAGTTTGTGAACAGTCGGTCGGGGCTAGCAGGGAGGAGTCCCAAAAGAACAGGCCCCCCACGATGCAGAGAGAGAGTCACCATGGGACCTCCCAGCAGGAAAATATGGAGAACCCCCTCCCAAGGGGAACGCCTGGCGTCAGGACCATCCGACCCGCTCGAGGGGACCAGCATGACCTGAGCTGCTATCAATGTGGCCAGAGAGGCCACGTACGGACCCAGTGCCCCAGGCTCAGGGACAGACTGAGCAGACCCAACCTACCCAGGGTTAACTGGGTAGGGACCCAGCAGGACGAGGGGCAGACGGCCCAGGCAATGGGGGCTGCCAGCTTACCACCTGCTCAGAAGGGAAGAGTACCCCAGGCCAGCTCCGCCAGAGGCTGGATGCTCTGGACTCAGGGTGCTCGGTTTACAGGGTGGGCGCAGGGCTGTCCCTCTGGAGAGAGTGCCATGTTCCCCTGGAGGTGGATGGGAGGAAGGTCAGTGGATACTGGGATACGGGCACGGAGGTGATGCTGGCCCGGCCTAAGGTGATGGCCCTAGAGCGGGTGGTGCCCAACACCTACCTGACCCTGATGAAGGTGGGCGGGACCCCATTCAAGGTGCCCATGGCAAGGGTACACCTGAAATGGGGGGCCAAGGAGGGGCCCAAAGATGTGAGGGTGCACCACCATTTGCCCACTGAGGTTTTGATGGGGGGGACCTAGAGGACTGGCCAAGCAACCCCAGACGGCCCTGGTTGTGACCCATAGCCAGAGCTGGTGAGGGGCACTGCGCCCCGACCTTGGGGAGGACACCACACCGGAGGCGCAGGATCCTACCCTGGTGGGGAGGGGATGGAGCGCCGAGGGGCACAGCTCAGAGAGGCTGTAGCCTCAGACCCGGCCAATGAGAGGGAACCGGGCCCCATCCCTTCCCCAGCCGCTGAGTTCCAGGCCGAGTTGCAGAAAAATCCCTCCTTGGGGAAGCTCAGGGACCTGGCCGACCTCAATGTGGTACGGACCATGAGGAGAGGTTGCCAGGAGAGGTTCCTGTGGGAGGAGGGGTTCCTGTACTGAGAATGGGCTCCCCCAAGGGAAGTGGAGTCCTGTGGGGTCAGGAGGCAGCTGGTGGTACCCCAGAAGTATCGCCGCAAGCTCCTGTACCTGGCCCATGACATCCCGCTCTCAGGGCACCAGGGAATCTGGCACACCCGGCAGAGGCTGCTGCAGAACTTTCACTGGCCTGGGGTCTTTACCACTGTCCAGCAGTATTGCCGATCCTGTGACCCCTGTCAGAGGGTGGGGAAAGCCCGGGACAAGGGGAAAGCAGCTTTGAGACCTTTGCCCATCATAGAGGAGCCTTTCCAGAAGGTGGCCATGGACATAGTGGGACCTCTCAGCAAGACGACCCAGTCGGGGAAAAAATACATTCTGGTGGTGGTAGATTTTGCCACCCGCTACCCCAAGGCAGTGCCCTTAGCTTCCACTGAAGCAGACACTGTGGCAGATGCGCTGCTGACCATTTTCAGCCGAGTGGGGTTCCCCAAGGAAGTCTTGACAGACCAAGGATCCAACTTCATGTCGGCCCTGCTCTGGTGCTTGTGGGAGAAATGTGGGGTCCGGCACACCTGGGCCTCAGCGTATCACCCCCAGTCCAATGGGCTGGTGGAGAGGTTGAATGGAATGCTAAAGATGATGCTGAAAACCTTTATGAACCAGCACCCGCAGGATTGGGACAAATACTTACCTCACCTGCTGTTCGCATACAGGGAGGTACCCCAGGACTCTACCGGATTTTCATCTTTCGAACTGTTATATGGAAGGAGGGTAAGGGGCCCCCTGGACCTGATGAGAGATGAATGGGAGGGGAAGGCCACTCCCGATGGAGAGTCAATGGTGGAGTATGTCCTGATCTCCCGAGAGAGACTGCTGAGCTCATGGGCCTGGCCAGGGAGAATCTGGCCAGAGCCCAGAAGAAGCAGAAGCTCTGGTATGACCGCACGGCGCGGGCCCGCGCCTACGCCACTGGGGATCAGGTCATGGTTCTCATCCCCGTGAGAAAGAACAAACTACAGGCCGCCTGGGAGGGCCCTTTCAAGGTTGTCAAGCACCTAAATGAGGTAAACTATGTGGTGGAGCTGTCGAACCGGGAGCACCACTGCCGGGTGTACCATGTGAATATGATGAAGCCATATTAAGCCAGGGGGAATGTGGTGTTGGCCGTGTGTGGACATTGGGAGGAGCAGGAAGATGACCCTTTAGTAGATCTATTCCCAGGGTCCAGAGCTGGTTCACCTCTGGAAACAATTCCCCTCTCGGATCAGCTAACCCTGCCCAGCAAGCTGAGATCAGGGGGGTGCTGCATCCGTACCGACAGCTGTTTTCCAACCAGCCTGGACGCACTAATCTGACTGTCCACCGGCTGCAGACAGGATCGCACCCGCCAATAAGATGCTCTCCCTTCCGAGTCACAGGGAAAACGGCTCAGGACCTGGAAAGAGAGGTCAGGGACATGCTGGCTTTGGGGGTGATCCAGCCATCTGCCAGCCCTTGGGCCTTGCCGGTGGTGCTGGTCCCCAAAAAGGATGTGTTGTTCCGATTCTGTGTGGACTATCTGAAGCTCAGTGCCATCACTGTATCTGATGCCTACGCCATGCCCAGGCCTGATGAGCTCCTAGTCAAATTGGGAGGAGCTCGATATCTTACCACCATGGACCTTACAAAGGGCTACTGGCAAGTGCCGCTGGATGCAGATGCCCGGCTGAAATCGGCCTTTATCACCCCTCTGGGGCTCTGAGTTCCTGACCCTGCCTTTCGGCCTCAAGGGAGAGCCGGCCACCTTCCAGCGCCTGGTGGATCAGCTACTGAGGGGGATGGAGAGTTTTGCTGTGGCGTATATTGATGACATCTGTGTCTTTAGCCAGACCTGGGAGGACCATGTGTCCCAGGTTAGACAAGTACTGGACCGACTCCAGGAGGCTGGGCTGACCATAAAAGCTGAGAAATGCAAGGTGGGGATGGCTGAAGTATCTTACCTGGGCCATCGGGTGGGGAGCGGCTGCCTAAAGCTGGAACCAGCTAAGGTGGAGGTGATCAGAGACTGGCCCGCTCCCCACACCAAAAAGCAGGTCCAAGCCTTTATTGAGTTGGCAGGATACTATCAAAGGTTTGTGCCCTGCTTTAGCGCCATAGTCACCCCCATCACTGAGCTATGCAAGAAGGGGAAGCCAGACAAGGTGGTCTGGACCGAGCAGTGCCAGGAGGCTTTCCGGGCGCTGAAGGAGGCTCTGGTCAGTGGCCCAGTTCTGGCAAACCCAGACTTTGACAAGCCCTTTATGGTGTTCACTGACACCTCAGACACGGGACTGGGGGGTGTTAATGCAGGAGGATGAAAAGGGGGAGAGACACCCCATCATGTACCTGAGAAAGAAGTTGCTACCCCGGGAGCAATACTACGTGGCCATCGAGAAGGAGTGCCTGGCCATGGTGTGGGCCCTCAAGAAACTAGAGCCATATCTCTTTGGGCGATACTTCACCGTGTACACCGACCACTCTCCCCTGACTTTGCTGCACCAGATGAAAGGAGCCAACGCCAAGCTCCTGAGGTGGAGCCTGCTCCTGCAGTACTATGACATGGACGTGGTCCATGTGAAGGGAAGTGCCAACATGATAGTGGACATGTTGTCCCGGAGAGGGGACCCTGAACTTCCTCAGGTCACTGGTCAGAGTGACCCCGCTCAGTTCAGTCTCGAAGGGGGGAGAGATGGGATGCAGCAGGGAGGGGGGAGTGTTGACCTGGGAATGTGGCAGGGGAGTTTCACTGGGGATGGGATACCTGAGAGCCTGTCACCTGAGCCAGGAGGGGGAGGGGGAGAGGGAGGTAACACCTCTGCCCGGGAAACTGGAAAAAGGCTGGAGGAGAGAGCCTGCTGGGGAGGTTTGGTTTCAGGTTGGTGCTGGGTGGTGGAACGCAGGGAACCCCAAGGCTGGGGTCTAAGCTCCCTGTTCCCCCAGAAGGACTTGACTGAGGTGTCCTGGTTGTACCCACAAGCTCTGTTTTAGACTGTGTTCCTATTGTCCAGTAAACCTGGTATCCCTTTGTAACACGGATGGCAGCATGTGCTCCAATCACTCTCCTGCTTCACACGGACCTTCTAACACAGCACAAGGGTCCGATTCTCCATCTGAACCTAGAGATGCTCCATCTGAAAGCATGGCTCCTCTGTGGTTCACTCAGGATGAATCAGGGTGTTTGGAACAAGTAAAACAAGTACCATTACACAATAGGAAGTCTACTACTCATACGGCTTACCTACAGAAATGGAAGAGATTCACTGAGTGGTGCAACACCAAATAAATCTCACCAGTATCAGCACCTCTTCCACTGATTCTAGATTCCATTCTCATGTTAAAAAACAGTGGCCTATCCATAAGTTTGACCAAAGTGCACCTTGCAGCTATCACTGCCTTTCACCAAAAAATCGATGACACAACAATATTTGCACATCCAATCACTAAACGATTTCTCAGGGGCATAGAAAAAATCTACCCAGAAGTGCGTCCACCTACACTATCTTGGGACCTAAACTTAGTTTTAAAAGGTCTCACTAGACCACCATTCGAACCCTTGGTGGTCTGTTCCCTAGCACGCTATCCATAAAGGTTGCATTTTTAATAGCAATCACATCGGCTCGATGTGTGGGAGAAATAGGGGCTGTCATGGCAGACCCGCCCCCCCGTATACTTTTTTTTTTTTTTAAAGACAAAGTCACATTAAGGACCCATCCAAAATTTGTTCCTAAGATGATACCGTCCTTCCATATAAATCAACCAAGACATCTCCCAGCATTCTTTCCCAAACCCCGTGAGAACGCACTTGCAGCTATCATGCACACCTTGGACATTAGATGAGCTTTAGCATTCTATCTAGACAGAACCAAATCCCCCAAACTCTTCATCTCCACCACAGAACGGTCCAGAGGAAACCCCATATCCTCCCAGAGAGACTCAAAATGGATATCTGGTTGCCAACTAAAGAGTATACAAATACCAGTGGGAACCAGATCACACTCTACCAAATCAATAGCATCATCAGTAGCATTTCTGCACAATGTCCCTCTCATAGACATATGTAAAACTGCTACCTGGGCCTCCAAACACACCTTTGTGAAACACTATGCAGTTACACAGGGTCCAGAAGCAGACACACAGCTAGGCCTAGCAGTGCTATCCTCAATAAACCAACCAACTCCAAGCCCCTTCTGTCCTAAGGAGGGCACTGCTCTACAGTCACCTGGAGTGCAGCACCCACAGGGACAGCACTCGAAGAAGAGAAGGTTAGTCACCTTGTGCAGTAACTGAGATTCTTCGAGATGTCTGCACTACGCTCCCTCCACTCCTCTACTTTGGAGTTTGATTCAGGACTCTGCGGTAGAGACAGAACTGAGGGGTCCCAGTTGTGTGTGCTAGAGGAGGTGCTAACGGCATCGTGAGGCAAACACCACACGTGCACGACCCATACGGGCACTGTTACTAAACCTCTATGAGCAAAGGCACAGGGGTGCACCCCCAGGGACACACATCTTGAACCTCAGTGATGGCACAAGGTGAGTAACCTTCTCTTTCCTTTGCTGAGGCCAGCAGCTCTGTCCCAGGCAGCAGGGTCAGGAGGAGACTGGGCCACTTCCAGGTGCTCTGTGGGAAGATCTACACTGGGAGGAGGCAGCTGTTGCCCTGGATCTGCCTGCACTTTGGGAGCTGATGCTGTGTAGAGATGCCCCATGCTCTGCAGGAGCCGAGGGCACTCTCTGAGCCAGGTCCCAGAACGACCCACCTCGGGAGGCTTGGCCTGGCACCGGGGCTCTTGGGGATGGCAGGCGGCGTTTCCAGACCCAGGTGAGCCGGAGCCCTGAGGACAAAGGCTCCCCACCGTGAAAATGCTCTTTGGGCTAATTACCCTGGAGCTTTCCCCGGCCCTTCTGCATAGCTTGGCCCTGCCCCGCTGGGGAGGAGATGGAGGGAGGGTGGCTCTGGCTTTTCCTGGAGCCCAGGTGACACCAGGGCTTTGGGATCAGCTCTGGGCAGCCTGGCAGACCAGTACACCAGGCACCACCTGGCCCGGGGGAAGCCTGGGAGAAGCTGCAGGGGTGCAGAGCCCTGTGCTATGCTGGGCAGCCATCAAGGTGAGGTGAGGCTGCTGCCATTTCCCCCACCCTGGGTATAGCCTAGTATCAGCCCCACTGGGGTGTGAGTGGGCCGGGGGCGTGGGCCCAGGTTAGCCAAGCCTCCCCTGTGGCCCAGCACGGGCACCACCGTGCAGTGGAACCACAGGGAGTGCTAAGCCCTGGCTGCATTCGCGTCCAGGTACCTGTACAAGCTCAAGGACCTGCACGTCAGCTACGAAAACTACACGGAGGCGGCCTACACCCTGCTGCTGCACGCGCGGCTCCTGAAGGTATGAGGGGAAGGGGACCTGCTGCTGCATGTGCGGCTCTGCAGGGTGGGGGGACCCTGCTGCTGTGCCTGTGGCTCCTCATGGTACTGGGCCGGGGGGCACCCTGCTTTCTCTACGAGAGGCATGTCCCAGTGGCTGCTCCATTTCAGGGAGAGTCTCAGCTCACAGTGTCCGTTCAGCCCATGTGTGTGTCCTACGCCTCCTTGTGCCAGACAGCGAGGCTACGTGGGAGTACGCAGGAGAACCGCCCTCTGTTACTTCTCAACCGCCTTGGCCAGAGATGGATCCCAAATGTGCCTGGTCTTCTCTCTGGGACTAGGATGGCACAGTTCAGTACAGTTAGAGTTCGTTAGCTAAGTAGCCATGAGGTTGGTTTTTTCTCCTCACTTCTCCTGCTGGGAGTCTGGTTTCCCTGGCAGGGCATTCCTGGCTCACCAGGCCATGCCTGGAACGACAGCCATGCCAAGCATGTCCATTGCGTGCGGGAGCCCCACGTCCCCCAGAAGTGCAGCTTCTGCCTGGCCCTCAAGGAAGAACAGGAAGATGAAACTCGGACTGTTAATGATGGAAGACTCCTGTCGGCCAGCATCTGAGTCAGGTCAGGAGATCCCTCTGTACGCCTCTCTCCGGACAGACCCAGTGCCCGTCTGCCTTGGCGCAGGCTTCCCCTAAGAGAAGGAAGGGTTTGGGGCTTTAGGGAAGGCCTCTAAAAAGAGGAACGCGGATTCTCACCCTGAGGAGCCCGCTCTGAAAAAGTCCAGGTCCCCAGCGAGATCCATGCTCTCCGGAGCCTCGACCTCGTGCCTCAGCACGATCAAGTGGAAGGACTCTGCCTCCGGTACAGCTGCAGAGTGCCTGAGCTCAAAGGAGACAGAGCTCTGGCAGGGCCTTGGTACGCTCTGCCAGCAAGGAGGGCAAGCCCAAGCAGTTGAGCCGAGCCTCGCCATTGGTACCTATGACACCCTCGGCACCAAGCAAGCAACAGCATCTGACTCCGTGTCCGTCAACACCAGTATGCCCGCCCTCGATGGTACTGTCGGCTTTGTGGCCATGTCCTCAGCTACTGTGTCGGTGCTGGTCCCTACCTCTTGATAACAGATGAACTGGGGTCCCTGCGCCTCATGGTTACCAAGTGCATCTCAGTACCGAGACCCTGCTCTCTGGACCACTGTCCCTGGTACCACAGGACTCTCCACCATTTTCAGCAGTTGCTCCTCCACTGGATGAGATGGACGAGGATGAAGGAGACTCAGTCTCCTCTGTTTTCTTTCAAGAGTCTCCAGCATATCCCTTCAGGAACCCATTCTGGGAGAGTCACGGGGAAGATCGGGCTCTGTAACAATGCGGCCTTTGGTGGTCACAACTGAGAGTATCAATTCAGGACAAATTGCTCAGAGCAGGGCAGTTACACCCCAAAGCTGCAGTTCCTTTACTATTAAGGCACGCCAAACCAGCCAAACAGAGAGGACTTCGGTTTTATCACACTGGCTAACCAGAAGTCAAACAAGCAATTCCCTTAGACATTCCAATTTCCCAGTATCACCACCAGCACTGCTCCTTATGGGGATGAATGGTTATGAAAACCAATATTCCAGTAAAAGAAAAAAAGGTTCTCCCGATCCCAAAGGACCAAGCCCCAGACCCAGGTCAATATACAAGTCAGATCTTACCCATAAATCACACGGTTGCCAATCCTTTAGAAGAGGGGTGGCCAACCTGTGGCTCCTAGCCACAAGCAGCTCTTCAGAAGTTAATATGCAGCTCCTTATATAGGCACCCCTCCGGGGCTGGAGCTCCAGGCACCAACTCTCCAATGTGCTGGGGGGTGTTCACTGCTCAACTCCTGGCTCTGCCACAGGCCCTGCCCCCACTCCACCCCTTCCCATCCCCTCCCCTGAGCCTGCCATGCCCTCGCTCCTCCCCCTACCTCTCCGAGCCTCCTGCACGCCAGAAAACAGCTGATCGGGAGGTGCGGGAACAAGGGGGAGGCTCTGATCGATGGGGCTGCCAGTGGGTGGGAGGTGCTGGGATTGGGGGCGGGGGAAGCTGATGTGGGGCTGCTGATGTATTACTGTGGCTCTTTGGCAATGTACATTGGTAAATTCTGGCTCCTTCTCAGACTCAGGTTGGCCACCCCTCCTTAGAATCTAAAATCTAAAGGTTTATTCATAAAAAGAAAGAAATATAGATGAGAGCTAGAATTGGTGAAATGGAATCAAAGACATACAGTAATGGCCAAAAAGAAAAGGAGTACTTGTGGCACCTTAGAGACTAACAAATTTATTAGAGCATAAGCTTTCGTGAGCTACAGCTCACTTCATCGGATGCATTTGGTGGAAAAAACAGAGGAGAGATTTATATACACACACAGAGAACATGAAACAATGGGTTTATCATACACACTGTAAGGAGAGTGATCACTTAAGATAAGCCAGCTCAGGAAACTAGACTGCACATCGATCTGTTGGAGCTCAGGGCTGTCGAGAACACTGCCCCTGTCAGGGCCATGACAGACAATGCATCATGTGTGTTCTGTATCAATAAGCAGCAAGATTGCCTCCCTGTGCGCTGAAGCTGTGGAACTGGTGCCTGGCTCATCAGAGCCAAATATCAGCAGTCTACTTCCCAGATACTGGGAGCACCACAGCGCTACAAATGGGAGCTTGACACCCAAGTTCTCCACAGTGTATTCCAACCTGTCCTCTGTTCCATTTGTCTATGAAGGCGGCTTTCCTAGTGGCCATCACGTCGGCCCGTGGGGTCAGGGAGACTGGTACTTTGGTAGCAGATTCTGTCTTTATGCTGTTCTTCAAGGACAAAGTATCTTCACGTCACGCGCTAAGTTCTTATCTAAGCTTCTGTCAAGGTTCCATCCTGACCAATCTATTGGTCCACCAGGGTTTTTCTGAAGCCACATGGTGCTCTGCAGGAAGCCTGTATTCATACCCTGGAGGTTAGAAGAGCATTGGCTTTCTACTGAGATAGGACCAAGCGAGTCTCCTAGGCTCTCTATCTCCTTTGAGGTAGACTGAAGGGCTCCTCGCTCTCTGCTCAGACTATCGAGATGGCTGTCCAGGTGTATTAGCACTGGATGCTGCAGGTATTCACCCCCAAAGGGTGCTGCTAGCACATTCACCCGGATCACAGGCAACAGCTCCAGCACTGCTGCAGAGCATGTCAGTGTCTGAGCTCTCTAGGGCTGCTCCATGGGCTTCAATACATTACGTCCTGATCTGTACCGCCAGCACTCGGTTCTGCTGGGCTATCTTCAGTTCTGGACTCCAAAGTTCCCTCCTCCCCTTGGGATATTGCTTGGGAGGCCCCTGTAGTGGCATACTGTGCAGATTGAGAAAGGGGGCTAAGCAATCCCCTGACAGAGGGAGGGAGCCCGCTGAGGAGGAACCCGCTGTGCTGGGTGTATGAAGACAGGGAATTGGAAGCAGGGGGGCTGGGAGAAGGGAGGGGTGTTTGAAACCTGCAGTTACTGTCTGGGGAGGGGGGAGTCGGGAGGCTGGTGAACCCAGAGGGGGAGGAAGCCAGCCAGGTAGGAAAGGCTCAGGGAAAGTGGCAGCAAGGCCTGGGCAGGAACACACCTTGGCTGCTGCTATGAGGGTCCCTGAGCCGAACCTGGAGCAGAGGGGCCCGGGTTCCCCTGCCAACTGCAGAGGGGTGGCTCCTGGGCAGTGAATGGGCAGACTGCTTGGGACTATGGGGAGACCCCCCTGGAAGGGGAACCGCGAGTGAGCTGGCCGAGGGCCAAGTCCCAAAGAGGCAGGGCAGCTGCTGGAGTGAGAGAGGGGCTGCAGAGCAGGAGAGCAGTGGAGAGACCGGCAGACCCGCAGGAAGGGGCGTTAGCCTCGTAGAGTTAGTCCCCAGAGAGGCCAGCAGGAGACGCTCTCCGGCAGGTGGCAGAGCGCGTCGTCACACCCCCTATAGGGATGCTGCTGGAAGAAGAGAAGGTTACTCACATTTTCTTGGAGACGTGGCCCTATGGGCACACCAGTCCCCCTCTGTGCCCTCTGCTTCGGGCTGTCCCCAGGGGCATTTGGGCAGGGAAGGAACTGAGAGTGGTTCTCCCACGCACCCCGGCCTCCGGGCCTGGCACGAGGAGGCCAAGAGGGCAGGCAAGGGCGCAAGGGACACTGAATTGGGAATTGCCACCCAATGTCTCGGGGGTGCCTGTGCCCTGACGTAAAGCCCCTGCTGGGATAGGCCTATCGGAGAGCCGTAGTCACTGCACGAAGTGAGGAACCTCTTCTGCATGGCCAGCTCCTCCAGGTGGGAGTGGGGGGGATCCTGCTGCTGCATACGTGGTTCCTCAGGGTATGTGGGGATGGGGACGGGGACCCTGCTGCTGCACACACGGTTTCTTGAGGGACGGGGACCCTGCTGCTGCACATGCGGCTGCTTGACGTTCTGGGAATGGGGGAAGCCCTCTGGGTGCTGGGGGGACAGAGTCAGGGTACCAGACCCAGAGCCCTGGGTGGGGGAGGAGGGGTATTGGACCCAGAGCCCTGGGGGAGTCAGGGGGAGCCCATCTCCTGCTGCTGCATGCATGGGGGGGGCAATGGGTCTGTGGTGACGCGGGGTCTGTGTGCCTCTCCACAGTGGTCAGACGAGCCGAACACGGCCCCCATGCAGGGCTCCCATAGCCAGAGCCTGCACACTCAGCGCCAGCTGAAGGAGGCACTCTACAACCAGATCATCCACTACTTCGACCAGGGCAAGGTGAGCGCAGGGGGGTGCGACCCAGGGAGACTCCCCCTCTTCCTATGGCCTGTACCCCTTCTGCGCAGCCCATACCCCTTCCCCATGGGCCAATACCCCCTTCCCTACAGCCCGTACCCCTCTCCCCATGGCCGTACCCCCTTCTCCATGGGCCCATACCCCCTCTCCCCATGGCCCATACCCCCCTCCCTGCAGCCTGTACCCCCCTCCCCGTGGCCTGTACCCCCCCATCTGCAGCCCCTCCCCACGGTCCCCTACCCCCTCCCTGCAGCCCGTGGCCCGTACCCCTCTCCAGCACTGGCCCCAGGAGCTCTGATAGTTTCACCAGTTCCCCTCGTCCCCTGGGGGTCTGGGCACTGCCCCCCTCCGGGTGGGGCCTCCCAGAACATGGGCAGCCACTCAGGTGAGCTGGGTCCCAGCTCAGCCCCGGTGCGGGAGTGCCCCCTGCAGGATGCTGGTGAGACTGCAGCAGCGGCCAGCCCATGGCTCTAGTGGGCCCAGTCCAGCCGCAGCCCTGCCCAGGGCACGAGCCGCACCGTGAGGTCACTCCAGGCCTGTCTAGGCCCAGCTGCCCCTACTGCGGCCATGCAGCTGCCATACGCTGCTGAGGCCCGATCCCTGTGGCAGGGGTGCCTGGCACCCCATGCCACACTCTCCCCCACAGCCTGGGCCTGGCCTCTCCAGATAGGCTCATCACAGCCTCTCCCAGGGCCGGTCCCACTCCCACAGCACAGCTGGTGGTCCCCTTGGCCTGGCAGAGCGGGGGCAGAACCTGCCCGGGCATTGACCCCTGTGCCCCAGCAGCGGATCAGTGGGTGCTGGAGGCAATGCCCAGAGCAGAGCTGTGTAAGAAACACTCCCACCCCCCTCCCAGCCCCATGGGGAGCCCCTGACTCTGCCCCCCGTCTCTCAGCAGATGTGGGAGGAGGCAATTCACATCTGCAAGGAGCTGGCCGAGCAGTACGAGAGTGAGGTCTTTGAGTACGAAATGCTGAGTGACATCCTGGTGAGTCCCCAGGGGGCCCTGCGCCTCGGAACTGAGTGTGCAAGGTGGGCTCCAGGCAGGGACGCTGTCAGCTCGCAGGGACTGGGAGCCCAGGGCTGGGAAACAGGGGCTGCAAGTCGGGAGTGAGGGGCACTCACAGAGCTGGGAGGAGCCCATGGCTGGGTTAGCAGGGGGCTGCCGGCTGGGATTGAGGGGCAGCAGCAGGACTGGGATAGGAGGGGACAGTTCTGGGGAGTTGGCAGAGCTGGTCTCCAATCTGGCTCCTCTTGGGTTGTGGCTTTGGGGTGAAACACAGTCTAAGGGGGGTCGGGCCCCATCCTGTGTCTTGTAGCAGCGGGAGGCAAAGTTCTATGAGAACATCTTGAAGGTGCTGCGGCCCAACCCAGACTACTTCGCCGTGGGCTACTACGGGCAGGGCTTCCCCACGTTCCTGCGGGTAAGAGACCTCCTGCCTCTCCTGGGGCCCATCACAGCCAACCACCCAGCCAGGCCGGCGTCCCACCCTCTCCCAGCCCACAGCTGAGCTCCTGGACCCCAGATGCCGGGTCGGAGTCGGCCCCTTTGACAGCCTTGGGCGAGGGTCCCCTGCTGATGGCCGAGCCCCAGACCCTACCCTGCTCCTCTCCCCCTGCCCCCCCAGGGATCCTCCTCTGGAAAATCCCCCACAGTTTGAGACCCCGTGGCCTGGGGACCCTGCCTTGACTTCCCTGAAAGAGACTCCAATAGGGTCTGACAGCGGGGAAGGGTTGGGGTAGGTGGGGAGGGGCCAAGGGGCACTGGCAGAGTAGGGTGTGGGGAGGAGGGTGAGATAGTGGGGGAGGAACCAGGCCAGGCCCCCCACTCCCTGCCAGAACCAGCTGATTCCTCCCCCACCCGCAATGGGCCAGGCTGGCCCCCCATCCCCCACCAGCACCAGCTGGTAACCCCCACCCTCGCTAGGCCAGGCCATTGCAGCAGGGTTGAGCCAGGCAGGCACGGCCCTTGTGGGACAGGAGGACAGGGACACTGACCTTTCCCCCCACCCCCCAGAACAAGGTTTTCATTTACCGAGGCAAGGAGTATGAGCGCCGGGAGGACTTTGAGATGCGGCTGTTAACCCCCTTCCCCTACGCTGAGAAGCTGCAGACCACGTCCCCGCCAGAGCAGGACGTCACCGACTCGCCGGGCCAGTGTATCCTCCCCGTACCCAGGGAGGGGACTGGGGCTGTCCCGGTTCTGCGGCCAAGGCCCAGCTGTCTGTTGTCCTGGTGTAACGCACCCACCTCCTGGGTGTGGGATTCTGTCCCATCTAGTGGCACCAAAACCACTTAAAGAGAGAGAAAATGTGTCCACTACAGCCTTAGCTAAGAGCCAAGTAGCTTTGAGCTCACGCAGGAGAGGCTCATACACTAAGCTCCAGAGGTCCCAGGTTCGATCCTGCCTGCCGATGACTGGGGTCTGTTGGTGTTACACCAGGCACTGGAGCCTGGCAGAGTGTCCCCCCCCCCCCCAAGTTCATCCCGCGTAGGCCCTCCCCTCCCCCGAGCGCACCCCATGTAGGCCAGAGTGTGCCCCACCGCAGGGCTTCCATTGTGCAGGAGTCCCAGTATGGGTCTCGCTAGGTGTGGCGGGCGAAGGGGTCCTGTGGGCCTCCCCAGCAGGGCTCACCCCAGGACAGATCCGTGCTTTGGCTGCTCCTTCACTCGGCCAAGATATCCAGTGCTTCACCGTGCAGCCCGTGGAGGAGGCCAGGGACCGATTCAGGGGAAGGAATGTCCCCGAGCAGATCGTCAAGTGAGTGCCCAGGGCCCAGAACCCCCAAGGAGGGCATGCCAGTGCCCTCCCCAGTACAGCCTTGGTGCCAGGAAGGGTGCTTGGGGGCGTGGGTCCCCAGGTATGGGGAGGTGGTTCCCTGGAGGGGGATGGGAGGGGTTTTCCCCAGACATGGGGGGCAATTCCCCAGGGAGCCAGAATAGGTGCTTGGGGCGGTGGGGAAGTTGATGCAGGTCCTGAGACAGGGTGTGCTACATGGAGGGAGTGCCCCCACCCCTCCCCATGCTGACCCCGCCTTCCTCCTGCAGTTTCTATAAAGCCAACAACATCCAGCACTTCAGCTACTCACGACCCTTCAGGAAAGGCCCAAAGGACCCTGACAACGAGTTTGCGGTGAGCCCATTCCTGGGGGAGCCCCAAGCTTAGGGGGCATTGGTGCAGTGCCGGTGTGCCAGGGTGGGAGTGAGCAATGGGGGAATCTGGGGGGCTGGGGCAGCATCAGTGGGAGCCCTGTGCTCTGGGGGGGCGAGGGAGCATTGGGGGGAGGGACCCTGTGCTCTGGGGGGGACAAGGGAGCATCAAGGGGAGGGGCCCTGTGCTCTGGGAAGGTGAGAGAGCGTCGAGAGGAGTCCTATGCTCTGGGGAGTCCAGGGGAATGTTGAGGGGAGCCCTGTGCTCTGGGGAGCCGGGGGGGGGGGTTCCCCAGGTGGGAGGAGCTGTTCAGCTTCCCTCAGCCAAGGCCCATGTGATGACTGAACTCTGACACACACCCCCAGACCATGTGGATCGAGAGAACGACCTTCGTGACAGCCTATCCACTGCCTGGCATCCTGCGCTGGTTTATGGTCACAGCCACCACCCGGGTGAGGCCCTGGCAAGGGAGGAGCTGAGGGAGGAGGGAAGCGGGGGTGTGCCAAGCCAAGCCCAGGGCGGGGGGCACCCTTCTCCCATGCTTAGTCCCCCGTCCTCCGCCCCCTCCGGCCTTTGTTCTCGGCTGGGGTCTCTGCTCAGCTCGGGCTGACAGGCAGGAGACCCGGGAGTCACTGGAGCTGGCATTGTCTCTCCGACCCCCTGGTGCTCTGGGTCAGTTTCAGCCAGTTCCTTACTCTTGGTCTGTCCTGAGAGCAAACTTAACCCCCCACCCCACGCTGGGGAGCCATGCAAGGTCTGGGGGAAACTGAGGCCCACATTCGCTCTTTGTCACACGTGGTTAAAGCTGGATTCAGTGTTCTCTGGCCAGTCCCGTCTGGCTGCCTGGTGAGCTCCAGCACTAGTGCGGGGAGAGGTGGCCCCTGCCCTGCTTGCATAGGGGCTAGGGGAAGAAAGCCTGGCTTTCCCAGAAGTCCCCAGCCACAGGGTGTGGACGCAGCAGAGCCAGGACTTGGCCTCCCCATCCTTCCTCTCAGTGAGTCTGGAGATGCCCTGCGTGTTGGGAGTGTTAACTGGTGACATGACCCTCGGAGCAGCTTGGACACAGGTGGGCGAGGTTTGCAGTAGGGTCCCGGTGGGGGATCACAGTCTGCCCAGGGTGGCCTGTTCTCAGGCGGGATTGTGGCAAGCCGGGGGTCCCCCCAGCCCTCTGCAGCCACTAAACATCCCCCCTCCCCCGGCCCAGACCATCATCAGCCCCCTGGAAAATGCCATTGAGACCATGAAGAAAACCAATGAGAAAATCCTGACCGAGATCAACCGGCACCACAGCGAGCCCAGCCTGCCTGTCAACCCGCTCTCCATGCTGCTCAACGGCATCGTGGATCCAGCTGTCATGGGTGGCTTCGCCAAGTATGAGACGGTGAGAGCTGGGAGGCTCAGGGGTCGGGGAAGCAGAGAGCAGTTCTGCTGCTCTGCAGGGCTGACCCAAAACAAGGGGGCTTCACCACCTGCCTCCACTGAGCTGGTGTCATGCAGTGAGCACTGTAAAGCATCACAGAGTAGTTATTGTCTATGGGGAGCCCAGGGCTGGGGCAGCAGGGGCTGCAGGTTGGGAGTGAGGAGCATCAGCAGGTGAGACAGGGCTGGGGCAGCAGGTGGGGATTCAGGAGCATCAGTCGAGCTGGGGGGGCAGGGGCTGCAAGTCGGGAGTGAGGGGCATTGGCAGAGATGTGGGGAAGGGAGCACAGAAAGGGTTGCCAGGCATCCGCTTTTCCACCGGAATGCCCATTCAGAAAGGGACCCTGGGCAGCACCGCTGACCGGGCCACTAAGTCCGGTCGGCAGCACGGCGTGGCTAAGGCAGGCTCCCTGCCCGGCTCCACGCAGCTCCCAGAAGCAGCCGGCATGTCCGTCTCTTAGGTGCAGGGGTGGCCAGGGGGGTCTCTGCGCGCTGACTGCAGCTCACATTGGTCGGGAACCACAGCCAGTGGGAGTTGCGGGAGCGGTGCCTGCAGGCAAGGGCAGCGTGCGGAGCCATCTGGCTGCCCCTGAGCCTAGGAGCCAGAAGGACATGCCAGTTGCTTCTGGGAGCTGTTCAAGGTAAGCACTGCCTGGCTGGAGCCCACACCCCGAATCCTCTCCAGCACCCAAAACCCCTGTCCCAACCCTGAGCCCCCTCCTGAACCCATAATCCCTCATTTCTGGCCCCACCCCAGAACACGCACCCCCAGCCGAAGTCCTCACTGCCTCCCATACCCCAACCCCCTGCCCCAGGCTGGAGCCCTCTCCTGCACTCCAAACCCCTCAGCCCCACCCCACAGTCCAGAGCCTGCACCCCCTCCCACACCTCAACCCCTGCCCCAGCCAGGTGAAAGTGAGTGAGGGTGGGAGAGAGCAAGCAATGGAGGGAGGGGGGATGGAGTGGGTGGGGCAGGGGGCAGGGCAAGGGTGTTCAGTTTTGTGCAATTAGAAAGTTTGCAACCCTAAGCAAAGGAGGGAGCCCATGGCTCACATAGCTGGGGGCTGTGGGTCGGGAGTGAGGGGCATCGGCAGAGCTTGAGGGGAGCCCATTGCTGGGGTAGCAGGGACTGCGGGTCGGGAGTGAGGGGCACCGGCAGAGCTGGGGGGCGGGGACCATAGGAGGGAGCCCATGGCTCATAGAATCATAGAATATCAGGGTTGGAAGGGACCTCAGGAGGTCATTGTCACAGAGTCCCCGGGCGATTCTCTGGAGCTGCTCCCTACGAAGCCAGGCAGGACTCTGGGGAAGTCTCCTCTCTGGGCGCAGCCTGTCTGCAGGACACACAGCTCACCCGGCTCCCCGCTTCCTGGGGAGCATTGACCTCGGAGCATTCAGCATCTTCTGCCCCTCCATGCGCTTCCCACTGCGAGTCCGCCTAGGCGGGGTCCTGGGGAAGCCAGAGGATCCTGCCCCCCAACTCCGCAGTCAGACGTGACTCTCAGCCAGCCAGTAAAACAGAAGGTTTATTAGACGACAGGAACATGGTCTAACACAGAGCTTGTAGGCGCAGAGAACAGGACCCCTCAGCCAGGTCCATTTTGGGGGGGCAGTGAGGCAGACAACCAAGTCTGCACTTCACTCCATGTCCCCAGCCAGCCCCAAACTGACACCCTCTCCAGCCCCTCCTCCTCTGGGCTTTGTCCCTTTCCCGGGCCAGGAGGGCACCTGATTCCTTTGTTCTCCAACCCTTCAGCTCTCACCTTGCGGGGGGAAGGGCCAGGCCATCAGTTGCCAGGAAACAGGGTGTCGGCCATTCTCTGTGTCCAGACCCCTGCACACACCTGCCCTGTAGGGCTCTGCCACGATCACACACCCTTATCCCACCACCTAGATACTTAAGAACTGCCTAGGGGAAACTGAGGCACCCCCACACTATTCAGAGGAAACATTAAGAACAGTCCCACTTTGTCACATCTCTCCCCCCTTCGAGACTGAACTGAGCGGGGTCACTTTAGCCGGTGACCTGGGGAAGTTCGAAGCCACCAACATTCCCATGGATGCCCCAGTATCTCTCCCATTTCTTGCTGGGAGTTACATCAGGCCCTTCCAGTTTAATGCCCTCCCTTAGGGAGTGGTCATAGTACTCACATGCCGCATGTGGGAAGGTTTATGTGGCCCGTGCCCTTTTGCCACCCCAAAATCCCCGGGGGTCAAATGGGATCAGGTCTTCTCCCAGCGCTCCAGTCTGGAGGGCTGCAATTCGGGCTCTCTTGGTTAAGAGCCCCCATCTTGACCTGTTTCAGAGTAGCAGCCGTATTAGTCTGTATTCGCAAAAAGAAAAGGAGTACTTGTGGCACCTTAGAGACTAACAAATTTATTTGAGCATAAGCTTTTGTGAGCTACAGCTCACTTCATTGGATGCATTCAGTGGAAAATACAGAGGGGAGATTTATATACACACACAGAGAACATGAAACAATGGGTTTATCATACACACTGTAAGAAGAGTGATCACTTAAGATAAGCCATCACCAGCAGCAGGGGGGGGAAAGGAGGAAAACCTTTCATGGTGACAAGCAAGGTAGGTTAATTCCAGCAGTTAACAAGAACATCTGAGAAACAGTGGGGGGGGGGAGAGAAATAACACGGGGAAATAGTTTTACTTTATGTAATGACCCATCCACTCCCAGTCTCTATTCAAGCCTAAGTTAATTGTATCCAGTTTGCAAATTAATTCCAATTCAGCAGTCTCTCGTTGGAGTCTGTTGTTGAAGTTTTTTTGTTGAAGGATAGCCACCCTCAGGTCTGTAATCCAGTCACCGGAGAGATTGAAGTGTGCCAGCCCTTTTCAAGGTCACCACCTTTTTGCCAGGGTCGAGCTGCAGACTCCTCCGTCCCTGGGACCATTCGCCGCAATCCCCAGGGGAACCCTGTTACTGCAAAAGTCCTTCTCTCTCCCAGGGGCAAGCCACAGGCTCCTCCGCTCCTGAGACTGCTCACTGCAGTCCCCAGCGGGACCCCATTACTGCACAGTCCTTCTCACTGGTCACACACTCCCAGGAGTTAACCGCCCCCCGAAACCGCTCCTCTCTGAGCCTTCAGCGGGCCTGATCCTCATCAATCCCCCTTCGTTTTACTGCTCCCTGGTCACTTACTGCAAGAAGCGCCATCCGCGGGGTGCAGTACATCCCACCGCTGCCACCAGTTGTCACAGAGTCCCCGGGCGATGCTCTGGAACTGCTCCCTGGGAAGCCAGGCAGGACTCTGGGGAAGTCTCCTCTCTGGGAGCAGCCTGTCTGCAGGACACACAGCTCACCCGGCTCCCCCCTTCCTGGGTCTGACCTCGGAGCATCCAGCATCCTCTGCCCCGCCGTGCGCTTCCCACAGTGAGTCCACCCAGGCGGGGCTCCTGGGGAAGCCAGAGGGTCCTGCCCCCCAACTCCGCAGTCAGACGTGACTCTCAGCCAGCCAGTAAAACAGAAGGTTTATTAGATGACAGGAACATGGTCTAACATAGAGCTAGTAGGTGCAGAGAACAGGACCCCTCAGCCGGGTCCATTGTGGGGGCCAGTGAGCCAGACAACCCCGTCTGCACTTCACTCCATGTCCCCAGCCAGCCCCAAACTGAAACTCTCTCCAGCCCCCGCCCCCCCCCCCCCGGGCTTGGTCCTTTTCCCGGGCCAGGAGGGCACCTGATTCCTTTGTTCTCCAGCCCTTTAGCTCTCACCTTGCAGGGGGGAAGGGCCCAGGCCATCAGTTGCCAGGAAACAGGGTGTCGGCCATTCTCTGTGCCCAGACCCCTGCATGCACCTGCCCTCTAGGGCTCTGTAAGGATCATCCACCCTTATCCCACCACCTAGATACTTAAGAACTGCCTAGGGGAAACTGAGGCACCCCCACACTATTCAGAGGAAACATTAAGAACAGTCCCGCTTCGTCACAGTCATCTAGTCCAACCCCCTGCTTGAAGCAGGACCAATTCCCAACTAAATCATCCCAGCCAGGGCTTTGTCAAGCTGGGCCTTAAAAAGGGTGGTAACCTATTCCAGTGCTTCACCACCCTCCTAGTGAAATAGTTTTTCCTAATAGCCAACCTAGACCACCCCCACTGCAACTTGAGACCATTGCTCCTTGTTCTGTCATCTGCCACCACTGAGAACAGCCGAGCTCCATCCTCTTTGGAACCCCCCCCCCTTCAGGTAGTTAAAGGCTGCTATCAAATCCCCCCCTCATTCTTCTCTTCTGCAGACTAAACAATTCCAGTTCCCTCAGCCTCTCCTCTAAGTCATGTGCTCCAGCCCCCTAACCATTTTTGTTGCCCTCCGCTGGACACTCTCCAATTTGTCAACATCCTTTCCATAGTGGGGGGGCCCAAAACTGGACACAGTACTCCAGATGACGCATCACCAATGTCGAATAGAGAGGAATGATCACGTCCCTCAATCTGCTGGCAGTGCCCCTACTTACACAGCCCAATATGCCATTGGCCTTCTTGGCAACAAGGGCACACTGCTGACTCATATCTAGCTTCTCGTCCACTATAACCCCTAGGTCCTTTTCTGCAGAACTGCTGCCGAGCCATTCGGTCCCTAGTCTGTAGCGGTGCATGGGATTCTTCCTTCCTAAGTGCAGGACTCTGCACTTGTCCTTGTTGAACCTCATCAGATTTCTTTTGGGCCCAATCCTCTAATTTGTCTAGGTCACTCTGGACCCTATCCCTACCCTCTACCATATCTACCTCTCCCTCAAGCTTAGTGTCATCCGGGAACTTGCTGAGGGTGCGATTGATCCCATCATCCAGATCGTTAATGAAGATGTTGAACAAAACCAGCCAGAGGACCGACCCTTGGGGCACTCTGATTGATACTGGCTGCCAACTAGACATGGAGTCGTTGATCATTGCCCATTGAGCCCGACGATCTATCCAACTTTCTATCCACCTTGTAGTCCATTCATCTAGTCCATACTTTTTATGGATAAATGGGGACTGTGGGTCGGAAGTGAGGGCACCAGCAGAGCTTGGGGGTCAAGGCTGGAGTAGCAGGGGCTGCAGGTCGGGAGTGAGGGGCATCGGCAGAGAGCAGAAGAGGGAGCCCAGGGCTCTCACAACCAGGGGTGTGGGTCGGGAGTGAGGCATTGTGTCTCTGTTCCATGCTCAGCTCCACCCTGCCGGGGGCTGAGGCCATGTGCTGAGCCAGGCCGGGGTAGGAGCTGAGGCGGGTTTGCTGTTGCAGGCATTTTTCCAGGAGGTCTACCTGACGGAGCACCCCGAGGACCGGGCCAGTATTGAGAAGCTGCAGGATCTGATCGCCTGGCAGGTAGCTCCCCTCTTGGTGCAGGGCTCCCCAGCATCCCACGGCTTCCTGGGAGTGTTTCTGTCCCAGCCTCCTGCAGCCAGGAGCCCTCTCAGCAGCTGCTCCAGGGAGAACATTGGAGGATCCTTAGAGTTTCCCAGACGGGGGATCTTTTCCTGAGCCCTTTGCCCTGCGCATGCTGCGGTCCAATCTGGCACCGGGCACTGACCCCTCAGCCCCGCCAGGCCCGTGTGGGTGCTGCCCTGCTCCCATTGCCTCGCAGCCCTCCATCTAGGGACCCATGTCCCTGTAGCGCAGAGGTGGGCAAACTACGGCCTGTGGGCCACATTCGGCCCACGGGACCGTCCTGCCCGGCCCCTGAGCTCCCAGCCGGGGAAGCTACCCCCTGCCTCTCCCCCACTGTCTCTCCTCCCCCCGCAGCCTCAGTGCGCTGCGCTGCGAGCGCTCTGGCCTGACGCTTCTGCTGGGTGGCATGGCTGCAGGCTCTTGCTGCTCTGAGTAGCATGGATAAGGGTCAGAGGGTCCCAGGGGGCAGTCAGGAAGCAGGGGGCGGTTGGGTGGGGCAGAGGTTCTGGAGGGTGGTGGTCAGGGGATGGGGAATGGGGTTGGGTAGGCGTGAGAGTCCTGGGGAGCCTGTCTGGGCGCAGGGGTGTGGATCGGGGTTGGGGCAATCAGGTGACAGGGAGCAGTGGGGTTGGCTAGGGGGTGGGGTCCCGGGAGGTGGCCAGGGGACAAGGAGCGGGTGGGGGCTTGGATGGGTCGGGAGTTCTGAGGGGGGCAGTCAGGGGGCGGGAAGTGGGAGGGGGGTGGATAGGGGGTTGGGGCCAGGCTGTTCGGGGGGCATGGCCTTCCCTACCCGGCCCTCCGTACTGTTTCGCACCCTCGATGTGGCCCTCCGGGCAAAAAGTTTGCCCCCCGCAACCGCTGTAGCCTGGGTTGTGTGAGCCAAGGGCCGTGTCCGTCCTGCGGGTACTGGCACTGAGCCTGTGTCCCGGCAGATTCCGCTCTTGGCAGAGGGGATTCGAATCCACGGCAGGAAGGTGACTGAGGACCTCAGGCCCTTCCACGAGCGCATGGAGCAGTGCTTCGTGCAGCTGCGAGCCAAGGTGGAGAGCCAGTATGGCCTGCGGGAGCTGGTGAGTGCTGGGTGGGCATGGGGTGGGCGGGGGCGGGGTCAGCGGGGCTGCCTGGCGGGCGGGGGGTGGCGTCAGTGGGGCTGCCGGGCGGGTGGGGGGTGGCATCAGCGGGGCTGCCTGGCAGGCAGAGGGCGGCATCAGCGGGGCTGCTGGGCGGGCGGGGGGTGGGGTCAGTGGGGCTGCCTGGTGGGTGGGGGGGTGGGGACCGGTCAGCGGGGCTGCCCATTGGGTGGGGGTGCTAAGGAGGTGGACGTTGAAACCAAATGGTTTCTCTGTGTCCCAGGGAGGGGGACAGGGGCCGGCCAGGGAATGGGGTGGTGCTGGCACCCCAGGGCTGGAGCAGGGCTGATGAGCCAAAGGCTAAAATAAAAAGCAGCCAGCGAGTGGCTGAGCCCAGAAGGCCCATCCAGGAGCTGGGAGCAGTTTCATGCAGCAGCTGAGCTGCCAGCAAAGCCCCCTCCCCCCACGCAAAATCAGCCAGGTTGTGAGTCACTGTAAACCGGCGCTGGGTGGGCTGGTTGCCCACAGGCCCATAAGCCTGAGTCCTGCACCAGGGACGGTGCCAGCATCTAAACAATAAAACACCTGGATCTCACGCCAAGAGGGGCTTGGCAGCCGCAGAGCGAGATCTTTCGGCGTCTCTGTACCTGGCCGTCTCCCAGCAGCTGCCCTTCGAATGCCCTTGGCAAAGCCTCTCACAGGAGGCTGGTGAGGAACCAGTCACTGTGGGGTGAGGGCGAAGCTCTGCCCTGGAGCAGAAGGCTCAGAACAGAGCAGGGATCGATGGTCCGTTTCCATCAGAGCAGAAGGGTCCCAGCAGGGCCCCAAGGGGCAGACTGGGGTTTCAGATATTTATTAACAAGCTGGAAAAGGGACGTGTGAATCTGCAGATGGCACAAAGGTATTGAGAGGAGCTGAGCCCAGAGGAGCCCGTGAGGAATTTGAGGGACTGCCCTCGGGAGGGGAAAAGGCCGCACACTGGCAGGCACTGCTGGGATTCAGGGTTGATTGATACGAAGTAACACACAGTGGAGGGTTTAATCTGAACTCGATATGTGCCTTCTCAGGGCCTAACTTAACAGTATCCGCTCAAAAAGAAAAGGAGTACTTGTGGCACCTTAGACGAACAAATTTATTTGAGCATAAGCTTTCGTGAGCTACAGCTCACTTCATCGGATGCATTTGGTGGAAAATCCACTCAGCAAACCGACCCAGTGTCGCTGGGCAGCTCAGTGTGACCTCGACACAAGGTGCAGCTGATGCCAGAAAAGCAAACGAGTTGCCGAGCTGTTGGACAGGCAGGGGAATAATGCAGGGAACAGTCTAATGCTGCCCTATAGACGGGGCGTGGCCCCTGGCCCCTGGCTCCCACAGGACAGCACAGAGCGGGGCTCACAGATGTCCGGCGAGGGCAATCGGACCCTGGAGAAGGTCTCCTCTGAGGGACTGCCCAGGCTGCGGGGGTTGTTCTCTTTGAGAGCAGACAGATGTGTGGGGGTGGCTGGGGTAGGCCTGGAGAAGGGGCAGCAGAGCCCTGTGTTCCCTGTCTCACAGCGCATGGATGTGGGGGGCAGTCCGTGCAACTCAGCAGGCAAATTGGGAAAAGTAACCAGTGTTTCAAATGGCTCTTGGTTAGCCTGTGGAATTCATGGCCACAAGCTGTTGCTGAGGCCCAAAACTCAGCAGTGTTCAGAGTGGGACCAGCCCCTTTGAATGAGACCATCCACAGCTGGCACAGTAAATACTGAATAACCCGAGTGTGGCAGGGCTAGAACCGCGGGCATGAGCCCGGCCTCTGGCTGCGGGGTCGGGAGGGGCAGGTTAATTTGCTCTCCGTGCGGCAGGGCTGCTACTGGCCAGTCTCCAGGACAGGCATCTGGGCCAGTCCAGTCTGGCGCCTTCTCATGCTCCTTGGGGATCTGGCTGCGGGGCGGGGCGGGGTGGTGATTGCCCCTTGCCTGCTGCTCCTAGTGCCCCATCTGTGCTGCCCACCTGGGGCAGGGTCCCTGGGGCTCTGTCCTCGGCTCCCTTCGTCCTCCGCTCCTGCCTTTGGGCAAGCAGCCCCGTCCCACTCAGCCTCCCCCGGCTGCAGGCCCATGTCAGCCCTGAGCCAGCCCCAGCCCCCGCCCCCCTCTGGGCTCACTCTGTGGCCCCAGTGCTCCAGTGCCCATGCTGCCTGGGGGCGGAGCTGCCCCATGGGGGAGGGGCCTACAGGCCTGGCTGGTGCTGGGGAGAGAAGCTCAGCCCTGGCCCCCTGGCTCCCTGTGCTCGCAGCCCTTCCTGGAGGAGAGGCGCAGAGGCCGCTCCCACTCCAAGGTGTGGGGCCCAGAGACAGAGCAGCCCAGCCGCCCGCATCGAGACAGGTGAGTCTTGGAGCCAGGGAGCAGCCCTGCTCTGTCCTCCCTCTACAGCCACTGGCCACCCCCCTGCCTCACTGCCACCTCCCCAGGGACTGCCCTCCCCTGCCCTCCCCCACAGCCCGACCCTGCCTCACTGCCCCTCCCCCCCCAGCCACTGCCCTCCTCTCCCCTTCCCCTTCAGCCTCAGTCTGGTCTCCCCCCCAGCCGCTGCCCTCCTCTCCCCATAGCCCCACCCTGCCTTGCCCCACCCCCACCCAATGCCTTGCCTCCCCTCCCCCTGCCTTGCTGCCCCTCCCCCAGCCCCACCCTGCCTCACTGCCCCTCTCCTCCCAGGTCCTTCCCTCCCTTCCCCCCTCACCCTCCCCTTTCCACTCTACACTGCCACCACCTGCCCCCCCATGGCTGCCCCCACCCTGCTCTCACAAGGCTCCCCTGGGGTGTCTGCAGCACAGAGCCCCCTCCCTCCAGGAAGTTGGAGCCCTGTGCTCCTGAGCATCCCCCCGAGGCCGAGGAGCGGAAGAGCGCGCGCCGGGAGAATCGTGGCAGCACCTTCTTTGGGTACCGGCGGCAGGAGCAGCGCCAGTCCATCTTGGAGACCCCGGAGCCCAAGGTAAAGTTGCCCCCAGCTTGAGCCGTGTCCTCTTTGTGGCACCGCCCCAGCCCATGCCCCCTGCCAGGCCTGCACCGTCACACACTATGAGCTGCGGTGCCCCCGCTGCCCTGCGCAGGGGCCAGAGCACAGCAGGGCTGGGACATGCCTAGGTGAGAGCAGCCTGTGTGGCCTGGCCTGCCGCACAGAGCCCTGGAGTCTATTCCCACCTCAGCCGCTGGGTGAGGCCCAGCCTCTCCGGGCCTCAGTTTCCCCATCTGTGAAAGTGGGAAAGAGCTAGAGGATTCATGTTATTCCCCTACTCAGCTTGTGCTGGCAACCCCTGCGCCCCAATGCTGTGTCCTGGCTCCCCCCGGGCTGGCCCCAGCTCGGCTGCTGCTGCTGGTCCTTTGGCTACCTGGGAGTGGGCTGGTGGCTGCTGACCCAGGACCTGGAGCCCAGGGCTGGGAACCTGAGCTGCTGCCCCTTGCTCCCCCAGGAGGAGAAGTGGAGACTCTCCTGGAATGTGACTGAGAGTTGCCTGGCTGGTGCCGAGGGAAAACAGCCACCCCCGCAGAGAGATGCCAGCGCTGCCTCCCCCAGTGCAACAGGTACAGGCACCCCTGCAGTGTGGCAGGTGTGGGCCTCCCTTTCCCTCCCCCCCAGTGCGGCAGATACAGACACCCCCTTTCCCTCCTCCCAGCGCGGCAGATACAGACACCCCCCATTCCCATCCCCCAGTGTGGCAGATACAGACACCCCCCTTTGCCCCCCAGCGCAGCAGATACAGACACCCCTTTCCCATCCCCCCAGTGCAGCAGATACAGACACCCCTTTCCCATCCCCCCCAGTGCAGCAGATACAGACACCCCCCCCTTTCCCATTCCCCAGCGTGGCAGATACAGACACCCCTTTCCCATCCCCCCCAGTGCAGCAGATACAGATACCCCCCCCTTTGCCCCCCAATGCAGCAGGTACAGACAACCCTTTCCCATCCCCCAGTGCGGCAGATAGACACCCCCCTTTGCCCCCCAATGCGGCAGATACAGACACCCCCCTTTCCCATCCCCCCCAGGGCAGCAGGTACAGACACCCCTTTCCCATCCCCCAGGGCAGCAGGTACAGACCCCTCCCTTTACCCCCCAGTGCAGCAGCTACAGACAACCAGGGCTGGGATTGAAGGGGGCTGCGGGTCAGGGCTGAGAGGCACCAGGGGCGCTCGGGTCGGGGGTGTCCAGGCCACGTCTGCTCTGTTGAGCCGTAGACAGCAGCTCGGTGATTGTCTGGGTCGGTCCCAATCCCAGTGGGGTGGATTCGCCCCAGACATGCAAATCAGATTCTTGTGGACACAAGAGTTGCTGGGGCCGCTGAGTGCCGCTATTGTCTGGGTGAAGGTCCCTGTCGTCCAGGATTGAGCAGGGCCTTGTGAAGGCGCCTCTGTCCGAGCATGCTATGCAGGGGGCTGCAGACTAACCATGGAGAGTCTCTGGGGGGGGACCCCTCTGTGTAGCCCCCACCTCCCGTCAGTGCCTTAGTGAGACATTTCCTCCACTGTGTGACCCTGGTCATCAGCGCCGAGGCCTCGTCTGTGCTGCTAGTGCTGGTCACCTCTGTGCACCAAGCCTCCCCTAGCTGGGGCCCTGCCTGCGGGACGCCTGTTTGGGGGCGCTGGGGCAGCGCTCCCACGAGCGCTCGCTCTGCTGTGGCTTGTCAGAACAGTGCCCTGGCTTGGAACCACATGATGCCCAGCGCCGCTCTGTAGCTGGGGCTCCTGGCAAGGCTACCTGCTGGGGAACAGCTGGCCTGCGACCTCCCACCAGCTCCAGCTCCAGCTCCATCACTGAGGGAGAGGCTGGGGCCCACAAGGACACTGGCCGGTCACTCATCGTTCAGTGCCTGGGGGTCTTGGGTGTGCCCTGGCCACATGGAGCCCTCGCCCCACCCTCCCCTGCCCCCCTTTAGCTCCGGGATTTGGCTGGGGCAAAGGGCCTGAGGGCCTATTTATGCCTTCAGACTTGGGGGGGAGGACAGGCCGGTCATGGGCAGCGCCCCAGTGCCCTGTGCTGCTCTCCTACCTGTGGGGCCAACACGAACCAAGGACAGGATCCATGCGGTCAGACAGTCCGAAACCCAGAGGCCGTACGGGGAGTGGTCAGCTTGGCTCTCGTGGGGGGCTGGTGACTCCTTCACAGCCCATATGTGCCCAGCCGCAGAGCTGGCACCACAAGGGTATGGGGTAGCGCCGGCTTTGCTCCAACTGCGCATGACCGGGAAGGGCTCAGCACTGTGTCCTCCTCTCTGTGTACAGGGGCAGCAGGGTCCCCCCGGGGCTTTGCAGGGCAGGTGAAGAGCGCCAGCAAGGCCCCCCCACTGCCCCGCAAAATCAGCTCCAGCGTGTACGAGGCCTTCATGGAGCAAAGCACCGGGCCCAACAGTGGGAAGGTACTGGCCAGGGCCTGGGCTGTAGGATCTCCCCAGAGCCATGTTGGAGGGCTGGGCCTAGCCTCCCAGAGCCACCTGGGGTGCAGGACCCAGCCCCCCAGAGCCACTCACTAACACTTGTTCTTTTTTGTTTTAGCAGCTGACAGTGGATGGAAGTAAAGGACTGAAATCACCGCCCCCGCCACCCCCCAAATCCAAGCGCATGACCCAGATCTGATGAAGGCATTTGCTGGCTGCTTGGTTTGGCTCTCACCCCTCTGTGCTCTCCCTGCTCATCCCTCTCCCCGCACACGCTGGCTGAGCCCTGGTCTAGACTCATTCATCTTCCCTATGGCAGCCTGAGCATCCCACACACACCCCGCCCCCTGGTTCCTGTGTGCTTGGAATGCAGAAGCCCCAGATTGCTCAGCTTGCCTCTCACAGGAGGCACCAGCCTAGGGCTCATTTGCTCCCCCTGAGGAAGGTGTAGGAAACATTGCATCTAGCAAATCTGCCCCATGACCGGCTGCCCCAGCCCCAGGGGGCAGCTGCAGCCCTGAAGCAGGGCTCTGGCTCCCTTCCCACTCTCCTTTTCCAACGAACCATTTGTGCTCTAGATAGTCTCGTTCTCTGTGTAAAGGCCCAGCCCCGTAGCCATCCTGGGGCAGAGTGCTCCACAGGCGAATGCAATGCTGCCTGGGGAATATATTTCCTTTGAATTGCCCCTATTTAGTTCTACGGCCTGTCCCTTTGCTGTGAGAACGGGGGCTCCCCCAGTTGCAGCCCAGTTAGTGTTTGATAGACTAGTGCACTCACTCAGCAAGAACAATCCCCTGTGGGTGGGGCTGGATGGCCCTTGAGCACTGGCTGGTCACAGAGCAGCACTGGAATAGGCTCTGTATTGGCCACCAGCTGCTCCCAGCTGTTGCGACCCCCGCCCCCCCCTCGAGCTGCGGTGCAGTCAGCTGCCTGCATCACCTCTGGGGCCCTTCCACAGCAACCACAGCTCAGGGCATCTGAGGCCATTTCCCATCGCCTGGGCGCAGCAGGCCCCCCGCACCCCTGATTGTAGGGTGCCTCCCCACATTGGACTCAACGATGAGGCCTAGCCCACAGGCCTGGCATGGTGTGAACATCCCCTGCTGTTCAGCACTGCCGGGGCTTCTGCTGACCCCAGCCCCAGAGTGGGGCAGCGGCAGGAGCCGGGCTGCTGTGCGCTGCACTCGGGTCCCCCCACCAGGCTGCAGCATGACGAGAGGAAGCCAGACAGGCTTGTGCGTCCCCACCATGGGCACCGCACCAGCCGAGCCACCCTCGGGGCAGGGCAGCCCCAGGATTTGTGATCTGCCCAGTTCCTCACAGCAGCTCCTTGCCCACCCCAAGCCAGCCAGGCCCTGCTGATTTCCCAGCGCGTCCCCTCCGCACTGCTGGGTTTTGTGTTCCTGGGGCCATGGGATGCCTGCCAATAAAGAGACTAAAGCCTCCAGCCCACGCCTCTGCACATCCATGCCCAGCCCCTGACCGCAGTCTAGCGCTGGGGGAGAGTGAAGGCAAATTCCTAAGAACAGACTAAAATGGGGAAGGGGGGTGTGTGTGCAAACTTTTTGGGCCAAGGGCCACATCGGGGTGCAAAACAGTATGGAGGGCCTGGCCCCACGCCCTCCCACCTCTAACTGCCCCCCTCTGAAACCCCCCCCGCCCCGATCCTTATCCCCTGATTGCCATGTCCTGGAACCTACCCCATCCAACCACCCCTGCTCCCTGTCTCCTGACCGCCACCCCCACTCTGCACCTCCACCCCATCCAACCACCACCTGCCTACCCTCCCACCCCCCGGGACCTCCTGCCCCTTATCCAACCCCTCCCTCCCCCCACCTCTTTACCATGCTGCTCAGAGTGGCAGGACAGGCAGCGACAGGACAATACTGTGGGCCAGATGTGGCCCATGGGCCATAGTTTGCCCACCTCTGGACTAAAAGGCAACGGGGGCCAGGGTGCACTGGAAGAGTGTGCTATAGAGGGCAAGGCAGATGGGGGGGCGTTACCCTGGACGTAGGGGCTTGGAGGCAGGGGGTAGCCCGAGCCCAGCAGCCCTGGGGAACGATGCCTGGCTCAGAAAGGCACAGCGTCCCTGAGGCCAGCTGCACAAGATTCGCTGTCATGCCCCCAGAGAGCAAGTGGGCCAGGGACCACCCCAGGAGCTCCTGGGGGTAGTCACAGAGCGCCAAGGGGGGTCTGCTCCCACACTCAGCCCCAGCAATTCCCTATCCAGCACTTGCAGCCTCCCATTTGGGGGCACTGCGGGCTGTGAACACAGGCAAAGCTACAGTAACCACCCGGAATCCTGCTATGGCCAGACGCCCCCAAGAAGCCCAGTCAGACCATCTGAGACACAAGGAAGGGAAGGCCCAGCCATCCCCCCACTGCTCTAACTACTAGACCCCACACCGTTCCTAGAAACCAGGAATCCTGGCTCCCCTCTCAGAACCGGATTGTCTTTGCACACTCCCCCAACAGCTGATGCAAAAGCAGAGCTGGCTGAGACCCTGTATATTGGGACCTGGGCACAGCCCTCACTGCTGCGTGTGTGGAATCAGGCCCAGCCCTCACACGAGGGCAGTGCAAGGGGCAGGCCTGCAGGTGGAGCATGGCTTTAGAATCATATCATAGAATATCAGGGTTGGAAGGGACCTCAGGAGGTCACCTAGTCCAACCCCCTGCTCAAAGCAGGGCCAACCCCCAACTAAATCATCCCAGCCAGGGCTTTGTCAAGCCAGACCTTAAAAACCTCTAAGGAAGGAGATTCCGCCACCTCCCTAGGGAACCCATTCCAGTGCTTCACCACCCTCCTAGTGAAAAAGTTTTTCCTAATATCCAACCTAAACCTCCCCCACTGCAACTTGAGACCATTGCTCCTTGTTCTGTCATCTGCTACCACTGAGAACAGTCTAGATCCATCCTCTTTGGAACCCCCTTTCCAGGGTAGTTGAAAGCAGCCATCAAATCCCCCCTCATTCTTCTCCTCTGTAGACTAAATAATCCCAGTTCCCTCAGCCTCTCCTCATAAGTCGTGTGTTCCAGTCCCCTAATCATTTTTGCTGCCCTCTGCTGGATGCTTTCCAATTTTTTCACATCCTTCTTGTAGTGGGGGGCCCAAAACTGGACACAGTACTACAGATGAGGCCTCACCAATGTCGAATAGAGGGGAATGATCACGTCCCTCGATCTGCTGGCAATGCCCCTACTTATACAGCCCAAAATGCTGTTAGCCTTCTTGGCAACAAGGGCACACTGTTGACTCATATCCAGCTTCTCGTCCACTGTAACCCCTAGGTCCTTTTCTGCAGAACTGCTGCCGAGCCATTCGATCCCTCGTCTGTAGCGGTGCATGGGATTCTTCCGTCCTAAGTGCAGGACTCTGCACTTGTCCTTGTTGAACCTCATCAGATTGCTTTTGGCCCAATCCTCTAATTTGTCTAGGACCCTCTGTATCCTATCCCTACCCTCCAGCGTATCTACCTCTCCTCCCAGTTTAGTGTCATCTGCAAACTTGCTGAGGGTGCAATATTGAAGAAAACCGGCCCAAGGACTAACCCTTGGGGAACTCCACTTGATACCGGCTGCCAAGTAGACATGGAGCCATTGATCCCTACCCGTTGAGCCCGACAGTCTAGCCAGCTTTCTATCCACCTTATCGTCCATTCATCCAGCCCATACTTCTTTAACTTGCTGGCAAGAATACTGTGGGAGACTGTGTCAAAAGCTTTGCTAAAGTCAAGGAACAACACGTCCACTTTCTGTCCTAGCACTATGCCCATTCCTGGTCATCAGCCCTAAATTACCTCCCCCTGCACCGCATGTCCCCAGTGGAAAGTCAGTGCCCCAGCCGCAAGATGGGCCTGCGTCCCCTTGCAGCTGAGATCACTGACCCTGCCATGCAGTGGGAGAACCCCCTGGATCCCATTCAAAGCAGCTGCCCTCCCAGAGGCCAGCAGAGCTGGGCTTAGGCGGCAGCAGCAGGCTTAGGGAACAAGTGTCACTCGCCCCCACTTTTCATTTGCAGCCAGTTATTCAAAAGTGGGGGGGAGCTGGTGCCTCTGGAGTGCAATGGCCAGCTGCAGGAAGAGGAGGGGACGGGCTGCTCACTTCACCCAGAGGATGGAGTTAAAGCTCCAGGAAGACATGTCTATGCTCCTGGGCCCCAGCACACCCTGCGCCAGGCCCCACTCTCCTGCTCCAGGAAGGTCTGAGAGCCCTTGAGCAGCTGGGGAAGGAGCTGCTCCACAGGACAGAGCTCAGGTGCCAGGCAGAGAACAGACTGACCTCTTTCTTCACAGAGTTTTAAGAGGGTGGAACCTGCCCCCCCCCCCCCAAGGAGTGCATGAAGGAGGGACAGGGGAGCGCTCTCCTTCAGGCATTGCTTCTGTCCTCTGCCTGCGGAGACTCCCCCCAGAGCATGCCCTGCAGGAATCTTTCTCCAGCTGTTGGAAGTCACCCCCAAACCAGCCTGTCCAGCACTCCCCTGGTACCTCTGACCATCTAACAGCTCCAAATGAGGGGCCTGGAAGTTGAGGCATGAGCTCAAGCCTGGCTGAGGCGGTACGGGCACCGCTGTGGGAAGGCCAGAGGACTCAGAACAGGGATAGACACACTACAAAATAACTGGGGCCTGCAGCTAACGATGCTAAGACACCTGGAGCTCTCCGGGGGGGTCCAGGGAGCTCCCCATGCTCAGCCCTGTGGCACATCTCAGGACCGGCCAACTTCAGGCCCGGAACACTGAGCCCCATTGGTTAAAGCTTGGCCTGGAAGAGGAGCCACTCTCCCTGCCCTTCCCCCACCTCCCAAGAGAAGTCAGAAGGCTCCCCCCCAACCAGTGATCTCAAGCCCTCTGACCTGCCCATAATAGAGTCAGATTTATTTTTTGTAGCTGAGAAGAAACCCCCTTCCCCAGTTTAACACAAAAGCCCAAGTGGAGAAGGCAGGCCAGGCTGATGCTGAGTCCAGTCCCACATGGGGGTGGGTGCAGGGCAGCCCAGTTCCAGCTCTCCAATCCTGTCTGGCTAGCTGGAGGCAGGTCGGGTGTGATGCAGGGATACTCAGGCACTTACTGCTCCACCATGGGTAGCTGAGCACTGCCTGCCTGGGCTGGCACACACCGCGAAGGCCCCGCTGCATCTCAAGCATGCTGGTTCGGAGGCTCTGGGATCCCACTGCAGTGCTGTGAATCATGCAAAAAACGGCCATGCTGAGGTCACGTTCCCAATGGGCCCGAGCCCTGCGCACGCCACAGTCAGGAGGGTGAGGGGCCATCTCAGTGGCTCCCATCGCCCCGCGACGTCCCGTATTTCTCCGTGTATCTCCTGTGGGGCAGGAAGAGTTCATTAGTCAGGCAGCAGAGGGGTGAGGAGAGGGAGTGGATCGCCCCCAGGATGGCAGCTAGAGTGGCCTACTATTCACATCAGGAACTGGAAGCCAGAACTCCTAGGTTCTATTCATCGAATTGGGGGGAGCTGCCTCCCCGGCAAGAGCCCAGAGGACCTGGGTTCAGACACAGGCAGAAACCACCAAACTCAGCCTGGGGAAATAACCCAGACCCAGCACCATGTAACGGAGGGAAGGGACAGTGCCTCCATGGCTGAGGGTGACCCCTCCACCCTCTGCTCTGGGCCCCCTGAAGGCTAGATGGGATGGTGGCTCATCTGCTCTGACCTTCTGTAGAGCACATACCCCATGACCCCGCCCTGAGCCCCATCACTTGCGTCTGACTAAAGCGCAGAGACCAGGCACTTACCCTGCAGCACCGTGGTTCCTTGAGATGTGGCCACGACCCTCCTGCCGCCCCCTTGCACTCCAAAACCCAGATGGCTGAGGACTGCAAGAGCAGGAATGGGTCATGAGGAACCACTCCCTGGGGGGTAAGTCACCGCTCTCAGCTTTTCAGGTCTGTGTCAGCGTGGATCCCTCTGTGGGTGGCTGGCAAGCAGCATCCTCCCTGCATGATGAGCATGAGCCAGTCACACAGACAGTAGCTCTGCTCTCTGGAATACGGCCTGTGGCCAGCTGCCTTAGCAAGCGCACTGTGTTTAACCCAAGTCCGTGAGTTACTCCAGGTAGCTGCCTTGCAGCTCTCAGAGTGAAGCGGTCCGGAAGCTGCTGCCCGAGCCTGATAGAGAGTGCCTTGCCATCTGGTGAAAGAGTCTGTGCATGGTGTGTTCCACTTGGAGATGCTCTGTGATGCGGCCACAACAAGGCAGCCTGAAAGGCCTGAGCTGTTGGGTAACAGCACAGCTCTGGCAATGTCAAAGCATGCAGCTTCTGTCCACATGCACGGAGGGGGCACCAGGAAGACGACAGGTAGTAACGGACTGGGTTAGGTGGAATTCTGAGACCACCATAGGGTGGAACCTGGGGCACAGTTTCAGCACCACCATGTCCCTATGGAAGGATGTGGAAGGGCTTGGCTCTTGCTGATCTTCCAAGCTGAGGTGATGGCCAGACCATCTTGGTAGTCAGGTGGCAGAGGGAGCACTCCAATGGGGGCTCAGGAGAGGCTCCATGGGCTCAGCACAGCACTCAGGTCTGCTGTATTGATCTCAAGGTGTTCTAAACCCTCTCTGTCCAACATTAAAACTGACAAAGGTTCCCGGTTTACCTGGTTCCTTGACAGACACCCAAAGGCACTCGGTCTACAGCTGAACGTGTATTGCTCACACGCAAAAACAAGAAATGAAAACAAGCACTGGCACAGAGTGGAATCGAGAGATTATCCAAACCAAAACGTACTCATGCCTCTCGCCTCTTGGAGGCAAAACAGCAGTCTCTGGTTTTCCCCAACAACCTCTCTTTGAGGCAAAGGAAATGGTTAATTACACTAAGTCCTGAGGTATGAAGGGCAGTCACTACTCATGTTTTTGACAGACAGGCACAAGGTGATGAACAGACAGGTGGGTAAATACAGCTTTGGTTCACCTTCTGGAACGCTGCACAGCTGGGTGGTTCGGCACGGACGCTTTGGCTGGCAGGTCATTTGGCCCCTGGTTCACTTTCTGATCAGGGACATCATCTCCTTCACCGGGGCAGGGCTGTCTCATCTCCTGTGCTGATGCAGTGCAGCTGATACAGCATTTGATGAAAAGCTGACAGTGGGGCTAGAAGGATAGAAATCGTGGGGAAGGGAGACAGAAAAGATAGTTACCTGTTCCGTAACTGGTGTTCTTTGAGATGTGTTCCTCATGTCCATTCCATATTAGGTGTGTGCGCTCACCCCAGGCATTGGTTCTGGAAGTTTCTCCCTCAGCAGTATCTGTAGGGGAGTGGCAATCCACGCCTCATGCTTCAAGCCGGTACTGGGACGAGGAGCGGGACCTGGAGGTATCACAGGCCGGGTGTTAGGAGGATCTCCCCAAATACGGTGACACCCATCTTGGGGATCGCTGGCGGGGCCCACAGCACCGGTCCTCCAATCGTTGCCAGGATCTGTAACTGTGTTTCAGTGACGCGAAGGGCTGGTCCCGACGTTCCTGCTTGGGCGAGGGTGGACAGAAAGGTCCCAAGGCAGGCTTACCCTGAGTCTGGGCACTGCTGGCCCGGTGTGGGTGGCACCAGGAGTGTCAGGATCTCCTGCGCACCTGGACTGCTTCAGGCATCGACGGCACCTGAAGCTGATGAAGGCTCACCTTTGTGTCCCAGCTTCTAGGCAAGGAACAGGGTGGGCTGCATCACTCGACGTGAGCTGAGGTCTGACTTCCCGACAGGGCAGATGAGCCGCTAAGCATGGGTCTTAGCTCGCCCCCAGCCTTGCCCTTCCCCTTGTGGGGAGTAGGAGACCGCCCCCTACCGGCATTCTTCAACTTTTTGGCCGGGGCCATGGATGGGGATCGGTGCCGGCTCGTTGACAGCACTGGCAGGGCACTATGCACCGATGCCGTGGTGCAGGGTGCTGAGTCGGACCTTTACTCCAGGGCCAGAATGAGCACTTTGAGTCTGATCTCACGGTCTTTCCTAGTCCTAGGTTTAAAGGACTTGCAGACTCGACACTTACCACTTATGTGCCCTTCACCAAGGCACCTGATACAGGTATTATGCGGATCACTCATGGGCATGGGCCGTTTGCAGCCATTGCAGGGCTTAAAGCCTAGGGAGCAGGGCACTCCCCATCCCCCGGCTAAGTCCCTAAAGGGACTAACAAAACTCTAACTACTGCTAAGGGCTAACTAACAACTACCAACTATGCACACTCACTTTACAAGAACTCTAGTTCATACGAACGAAGCCTAAGCAATGCTAGTAAGAGAAGTGAACGTTCTGTGCACGGTCACTGGCAGCAAGAAGGAACTGAGGGTGGGGGGAGCCAGCCGCGCCCCTTATACCGCGCCATGCGGGTGCCACTCTAGAGGGCGCCAGAGCCAGTCCCCTATGGATACTGCTGAGGGAAAAACTTCCAGCACCAGTGCATGTGGTGAGCACACACACCTAATGTGGAATGGACATGAGCAAGCACTGGAAGAACAGGATCTTACATGCCTCTGCGGTGCTGGCAATGAGGAAGCCCCGCCGATGGCTGAGGACTGGATGTCGTGATGGTTCTCAGCGCCTTATGAGCTAGGCCTGATGGCCTTCCTCGTGAAAGGAAAATCCTTTGGTCTGGTCTACTCCCACTGTCTTGGGTTCGGGGAAAATGAGCTGAGCTATGCTGGGCCAAGGGGAGAGCTGCTGAGATTTTTCAGTTTTTTTTTTTAAGAACCCTAAAAAGGGGTAAGAAGGAGGCATAGTTCATCCTCTCATTATTTTGTCCACCAAATAGGCCTAATATCTGCCACACCAACTTTGGTCCATTAATTTCCAGACCCACATTTTCTTATTTATGGAGTCCAACCTCCCACAGTCCCTGATTCTCATCAGCAAGACTTGTTTTTTGGTTTGGACTAATTCAGTCTGTCTGGTTTTCTTGCACCTGTTTATAATATTTTCTATTGAAAATAACTTGATCTGCTTTCCATGGTTAATTCCCAGGCAAAATGTTACAGGTTATTGTGATGTCTTAGGAACTTTCACATACTTTTTTTTTTTTTTTTTTTAAAACAACTTAGCTAATAATTAGGGTAAATTTTTAGGCCCCATAATCACAACAGGTCCCACATGGGAGTCAGGTCTCTGACTGAAGGGCAAGCATGGAGGAGGCCCCTGGAGGAATTCTGATGCTGTAGGGTGGGAGAAGTCAGCATACAACTGTACCAAGGTGTGATGCGCAGATATTGCAGCAAGGTGAGAGTTAAATGTGAACGCTACATGTTTCAGCAGCAGAAGATAGTACAAGATCTTTGGCACAAAAGCTTCACCGAGTCAACATGACAGTGAGTTGCCCAACTGGAGAATTTCTTCCATTTCGAGGAATAAGCTTTCCTGGTGGAAGGTTTCTTGCTTTGCATAAAAATATCCTGGCAGCGACTGCACCCTGCAAGTTCAGTAGGGCTCGGCCAGCCAGCATCCAGGCCTTTTCAGTGCATCTCTGATCTTGGTTCTGAGCTATTATATGGATATTGGAGTATTGGGGGAGAGGAGGAGGGCACCCCGGACACCTGTAACAGGTCAGAGCCAAAACTCTCTTGGCCAGTAAGGGGATGATTATAGCCGTGTCCTGTCTGATCTTGCGTCAGAGAAGAAAGGCATCCAGCAGGGAATCTGGGCTCAGGCCTTTCCTGGAGCAGAAGTTCAGACCCTTGCTGTTGTGCTCTGTGGCCAAGAAGTGTATGGTGGGACTCTAGGATGGACTTCTGCAGTGACCACTCATGGTTGACCCCCCAGTCTGCTCAGGAAGTCAGCCAGGTCGTTGCTGACCCCTGGAAGGGGGACAGCCAGTGGGGTCGGCCCATGTTGATGGTACTATTCCTAGAGCTTGATGGCTTCTGGGATGATCGAGCACTGCCCAGATGTGCTGTCAGGATTGCATGATGGAGTTCAGCAGAACAAGCAGGAATGCTATATAGGCCCTCAGCTCCAGGACAGTCACAGGTAGGTTCAGGTCACTGTCCATGTGCCTTGCATCTGTGAGCACTGCAGCCTGTCCCTGACGCGTCCATGATAAGAGTTGTCAGGGAATGGCCAGAGAATGCCACCCCTTTTCTCAGGCTCCCCAGGTCTAGCTGCCAGGTGAGTTCCCCCAGGACTCTGAGAGACTATACCCACTTGTTCATGATGTCTGGATGGGGAATACATGGACCGCAGTCACAGCTGTGACGGTCATAGGTGGAGTCTGGCAAGTGGCATCACGTATGTGCATGTCAGCACGCGGCCCGAGAGTCCCAGACCCACATGCACTGTCGGTCTTGCCCGTAGATCATTTACTTCTGACTGAAGAAAGTGGAATCCATCCTCCAGCAGGTAGGCCTGGGCTGATCCGGAATCAGTAGGAGCTCCTGTGAACTCTATTGTCTGCGACAGTATGAGAAAAGGAGTCCTAGCTGAGAGAACAGGGAAAGGTTGTGTTGTAAGGCTGTTCCAGTCTCCTGCTGGGATCTGCCCATGACCAGCCAGTTGTCCAGGTATGAACAGAAATGGATTCCCTGTCTTCTTAAATGTGCCTCTACAGCAAGGTCTTTGGTGCACACTCAGCACCAGAGAGTCTGAAGGGCAGAACCCTGCACTGATAATGATCAGGCCCCATTGTGAATCTGAGGTATTTCCTGTGGGCTGGGTATAAACCCTGCAAATCAAGAGCTATGAACCAGTCTTGAGCTTGGAGAGAGATGATGATGGAGGCAGGTGTTACACTGTCTCAGGGTCAGGATGGGTATGTGTTCAGTCAGCGTCCTCAGGTCCAGGATTGGAAGACAACCTCCCTTCTCCTTTGGAGTGAGGAAATACCAGGAGCAGAAGCATCTTCTCCCAATCTTTGTTGGACCTTTGCCATGGCTTCTAGATGTAGCAACAAGGCTTCTTCCACTTGTAGCAGGCTCTCATGGAAGAGGGATGGGGTGGCCCCAGGCAAAGATCTGTAACATCCATTTATCTGATGTGATGGCAGACGATGCCAGGTGGAATGTGGCTAGGTGGCTTCTGAAGGTTGTGTTCTCTAGACCAGGTCCAGTGCAGCTCTCGACTGTCTTGTTGATCCGTTGAGGTGTGAAGAGGCGGATGCACTGCCGAGGAAAAGGAAGGTTGATGCCCATGTTGTATCTTGGGAGCTTCTTGGCATGACATTCCGACCGTATGGTGTGGCAAGACAGTGTGTGCTGCCGAGGCTGGGGATGCTACGGCCTGTTGAATGGAGGGGTGCAAGTCCTCAGAGAGTACAAGGTGGCTTTTGAGTCCTTCGGTGAGTGCAGAGGGCTCGCCCCCTGCTCGCTCAGCAGCCTGGAGCCTTCACAGGGTACATCCTCAATCGCAGCCTGGAGCCACAGTGCACTGTCTATGGTCACTGTGGTGCCCAATGACCTGACCATGGTGTCAGAAGCATCACCACCAGCTGCTTTACATCCTTGAGTTCTGCTCTGCTGTCATGAGGGTGCTGCCCTGTCCCATATCAGGAGATTGTATTTGGCCAGCAGGGCCTGACAGTTAGCCATGCGCAGCTGCAGCGAAGCTGGAGTATGACTTCTTCCCAAGCAGGTCGAGACATCTGGAGTCTTTGTGCTTTAGCTCAACCTCAACTTCTCTTGCCTAGCAATACAACAAAGGACGCTGGGTCAGCTGAGTGTACGAGAACTCAAATCCCACGGAGGCCAGTACCTGGGACTTCGTCTCAACTCACTTCACCATTAGCTTCTCTGTGGCAGACGCCAGCCACAGCCCATTAGCTGGGTCCAGCAGTCCCTCCTGTTGGCTGGGAGGTGATCCTGCTGAACCAGAAGCCAAGAGGAGCTCAAACAGCTTGTGAGATTTCTCCAATTTGCCAAGGGTCTCAGCAACACTCACAAGGAGCTCCCAGAACAATTTAAAGTCACCCAGTGCCGGAATCAGTGCTGACAACACTGGTGATAACGGGAGAGATCTTCAGTGCTGAGATGGGGTTTCGCGCTGCCCTTCCCCTGGAGTTGGCTGTTCCTGGTATTCAAGTGTCAATGGCCTGCTGGAAGGAGGGAGAGAGAGATCGATCTCTTCCTTTTCCTCAGTGGTGGAGACTGGCTTCTTGATGCTGGCGACGGTGGTCCCCAGCACCACAGAGGGCCAAAACAACATGCCACAGGAGTACAATCGACTCTCTGGGTGGCTCAGGTGCTTCTCCAGAGCCAGGCTCTGTGCTGGCTGGACCTCCATCTCCCCAGCCCTTGATCTCGCATGGGGCTTGGAGGCTTTGCATTCTATCCTTATGGGAAGATACCAAGCTCCTTCTTCATTTCTGCCTCACTGCTCAGAGCAGTCCCTCTTGCTCCCTGACTTTGACCCCAGAGGTGCTGGTGCCAACTTCGACATGGACACTGAGGCTGGCTTCAATGCCAGTGTCTTGACGGATCCTTCCTCAGTGCTGGGTTCTCAATGCTCCCCTGCAGCACTGCCTGCATCTGTCCGAGATGGTGATGCTGCTGCTGGAACTTGTTTCCTAGGGCTCTGACAAGACCTTCAGGGACTGTTCCACCTCACACATGGACTGTCTCATACCTCACACAGTCTGGCAGAGAAGGCCAAGCACAGTGAATACTCAATTCCCTCAGGTAAGAGACACACACTGCGTCCGTCCTTCAGGGAAATGAGTCCAGTGAAGGATGGACAGGGCTGGAAACCCACAGGGCAGAGTCTACTATAAGGAGCCTGTATGGACTGGTCTGACCACTGGAATTCAGTCCCGATGGTGGGATCGATTCATGGCTGACAAACAGTCGATCAGAAGTGATTCTGAGGATTTTGATAAAGTTTAGCCTGAGCTGAGAACTACAGGTTCCATGTCAGTGCCAAGGGCGGTAAGAGGGAATTGAGGGTCATGGCTGCCCCACCTTTCATGCATTGTATGGGAGAGCAAGGCAGCAGAGGGCTCATGACAGCCAGGGCAGACACAGCTAATCCAAAAAGCCTCCGGTCCAGTGTGCATGAGGACCATGCTCACCAACAGCAGACTCCATGCTGACACACACTGAAGAACTAGTGCGGGCTGAAGTGCATGTTCCAGAAAGGCAGACCCCCAGACATACCCGAAGGTTTGGCTCCCACGGCAGTCCTCTTAAAAACCTTGGGCTCTTTGGCCTGCCTATGTGGAATCCCTCCGCTTCCCCCACGAGCCTGGTGTTGTAATGCCAGTACTCCCAGGGGACAGAAGACAGAGGTTCATGTCAGCCCAGGTCACACTGCACTCTAGCTCTGCAAGCAAAACAACATGGTCATTAGCTCTGGGTGCTCTGAGGAGAGTGCTGGGATACATGCTCTGAAAGAACTGGAGAAGCCCCATTGTACCAATCAGTCAAATTCTCCACAGGGAAAGCCTCATCCCTCAGCTCTATCTGCACCTGCTTTCTTTCATCCCTGAGACATGGAGAATCCACCACTGCCCCAGGAGTCTGTTCCAACTGTTAATCACCTGCACGGGCCCCAATTCTAATTGGAATAGGTCTGGCTTTGACTTCCAGTGTGGGTCTTGTTCTGCCTCTCTTTGCTAGATTAAAGAGCCTTTAGTCCCCAGGATTTTCTCTCAGTGAAATCAAGTCACCTCCCAGTCTCCTTTTCACTCAGCTAAGCAGAATGAGCTTGTAAGTCTCTGGCTGCCAGGCATTTTCTCCACCCGCCAACCCTTACCCTGGCTCCTTTCTGTATCGTCTCCAGTTTTCCAACACCCTTGTTTAAAATGTTGCCCCAGAGCTGGGGCTGTGTTTTTGCACTAGCTGCACCAGTGCCGCATGGACAGGAGAATCCCCACTCTACTCCTATGCATACTCAGGGCTCCCCAGGTTTGCATTCCCCAGGACCTCATTAGCCAATTTTGCCACACACTGGGCGCTAATTTTCTCATGAGAATGTTGTGCAGTACTAAGCCAAATGCCTTAAAGTCTAGGCACATTACAGGTACACAGTTACCTTTATCAACCACACTCGTCATCCCAAAGAATTAAATCAGGCTTGACAAGCCCCATTTGCAATAAAACCACATGAACTGGCATTAATTATATGCCTATCCTTTAATTTACTGATTGAGTACAGCAGGGAGTGGACAGCAGAGGGGGAGGGATAGCTCAGTGGTTTGAGCATTGACCTGCTAAACCCAGGCTTGAGAGTTCAATCCTTAAGGGGGCCATTTAGGGATCTGGGGCAAAAATTGGGGATTGGTCCTGCTTTGAACAGGAGGTTGGACTAGATGACCTCCTGAGGTCCCTTCCAACCCTGATATTCTATGATTCTAACCCTATGTCCAGTCCAGGCAGACGGCCCAAGGCTCCGGAGTGGTAACGAACTGGGGAGAGCTGCCCCAGAACCACGAGAGGGTCACATGCTGAAAAAGGAGCCAAATCCAGCCATGTTTCCCTGCCTACTTTGTGCACAGCTCGGTGCTGTTACCCACCATCCTGTGCTGGGAGCAGGGTTCAGATGGGCATCAGCACCCTTGCCCGGAGCAGGGCACAGCATACAGATACAGCCCCGGGAATGCCAACCACCCTTGCTGTGACCATGGCAGAGGCAGGGGTCCTGAGACGCAGAAGGGACTCACCTCCTGGCGTAGGCATACAGCACATGTTTCCGCTCCTGCAGGGACAAATGCCTCTCCACAGGGGACTTCGCAAAGAGCTTCATAGATGGCTGGGGGAAGAGAGCATTCAGGAAGCAGCCACACTGAAGGGCCAGGCAAGTTGCCAAGCGCCCGCCCATCCCCACCCACCTTATCCTGACCTCAGCGCCCACACCTCTCACTGAGAGAGTCTGTGCTAGAGGCTGCAGAAGACTCCAGTCCCATTAGTATCACAGGCCAGAGCTTGGGTGACCACAGCCAAACCAGCCCACGGTGCCCAGCTCTCCACTCTCTCGGCCATGAGTTCGGTCTAGCGAGGGAGAGGCAGCCCATCAGCCCTGTTCCTGGCGCTGACTTGTCTCCTTCCTCAGCAGTCCCAGCTCTCTCAAACCCCAGCCACCAGCTCTTGGGGGCAGGCCCCGGGGCAGCCCTGAGAGGGCCTGTGGCCAGTGGGTTCAGCCTCCCCAGGTCCCCCTCTCGATGTCCCGCCAGCAGGCACCTTGGAGGAGGATGAAGTTGCAGGGCACTGAGGGCTGGAGGCCACTGGAGTCTGGGACGTAGACGGAGCAAGCAGGCCGGTCTCCGGCTCCTTGTCCTCAGGGAGGAGGGGCACCCGGCCCTCCAGGAGGTTGGCGATAGTAGTGTCCACGCAGTTGGTCTGGGCTGTGGGGACACAGGGGCTCAGTTAGAAGGGGAGCTGCTGCTGAAGCTAAGGTACCTGTGCAGGGGTTCTCCATGTCCCAACAAGCCCCACAGTCCAGCAGTCCCCAGGCCTTCACGCCGGGTGTTGGGGAGCTCTGTGACAGAAGGATATGAAAGGCAGCAACCAGCCTCTGCCCCACAAGATCTGCACGAAGGTCCCAGGTACACGCTTACCCAGGTCTCTCCTGATGGTTCCCAGAGACACATGTGGGAGCACTTCCTTGACCCGCTGGGCCATCTCCGTGATCCGCACATCCTCAGAAGCAAGAGGCCCGACACCAGCCAGGCTGGGAGATGCCCTGGGCCTGGCAACCAAGGGCTGGCTTGAGACTGCAAGAGTAAGAACAGAGGGTATGAATAGGCAGCCCAGGGGAGAATGCAGGGCCCCAAGCTAGGCTGGCCAGGGGAGCGATGACCCACTGGCGTCTCTAGCTCCTACAGGCTCAATGAGGGGACTCCCCCCACCTCAGCCCTTATCCCAGTCTGGAGCAGGCAGGCTAGGGTAACATCCTTTCCCAGGAGTGCCTCCTGCTTCCCCAGGGCGGGGACTGGCACTGGAGGACCATGTCCTTTTCCCTCCCCCAGGTGTGAAGCTTTAAAGCAGAACTGGGGCAGCCACCAAGGCAGAGAGTGGGAAGCACGAGTGGCTTTGCCGGAGCCCAAGCACATGCTCCACAGCAAGGAAGGCAGACACACACCTGGGGCAAGGAGGTGAGGCGGGGTATCTCTCAACCTCTTCATATGCTCGGCTTTATCCGCTGCAGTGAGTCGCGTAGAAACCACGCCCAGCTCCACAGCCAAGAGCTACAGAAAACACACAAGAGAGAGTCAGCAGAGTCACACACCCAGGGCAACAAGATCCAGGGATTGGTGCGTGCCCAGGTGTAAAGTCTGAGGCCATTTTCTGCAGCCACATTAGGACAGGAGCTAAAAAGCAGAAAGTCACATGCTCCCATTCCTTCTAAATTACATTAAAACAATGAATTTTGGGGCAGTTAAGAATGCAGTGCTCCTGTCCTAATAGGACCCATCACCACCAGATAAAGAAACAGATCTTAAGATGTTTTAAAAAAAATTTGTTTTGCATTCTGTCTGACAAGGAATCACTTATCAACAGTTAAAAGAAAAGGAGTACTTGTGGCACCTTAGAGACTAACACATTTATTTGAGCATAAGCTTTCATGAGCTACAGCTCACTTCATCGGATGCATTTGAGCTTATGCTCAAATAAATGTGTTAAATGTGTTAAGTCTCTAAGGTGCCACAAGTACTCCTTTTCTTTTTGCGAATACAGACTAACATGGCTGCTACTCTGAAACTTATCAACAGTTGTGATAGCGAAATCCCTACTTCTTTATTGTTATGCCTTTATGGTCCCCACTTCTCTACTGTTTATCTGTAGGGTCTCTGTCTGGTTTTTTGATTGTTTCTGTGTGTCTCGTGACTAATTTTGCAAGATTTAAATCAACTAAGGTGATGGGGTACGATTGGTTAAACAATTGTTTCTCAATATGCTAGGATTGGTCAAAAAATTATTTTGTAGTACTTTAGTTTAAAATGATTGGTTAAGGTATAGCTAACCAGGACTCAAGTTTAACTAACTGGGGTCCAAAAGGAAATTCTTTGGAACCTACTTCAGATACAGTCCAAGATTAGAGCTGCCAGACCTCAACACCCTGCCAACTATATTGTGCAGAAGCTGGCGTCCCAGGACCAGTGGTTCTCAACCTTTCCAGACTACTGCACCCCTTTCGGGAGTCGGATTTGTCTTGTGTATCCCCAAGTTTCACATAACTTAACTACTTGCCTACAAAATCAGACATTAAAATACAAAAGTGTCACAGCACACTATTATTGAAAAATTGCTGACTCTCTCATTTTTTCTGTATGAAATTTTAGTTTGTATTGACTTTGCTAGTGCTTTTATGGAAGCCTTTTGTAAAACAAGGCACATATCTAGATGAGTTGATGTATCCCCTGGAAGACCTGTGTACCCCCATGGGTACACGTACCCCTGGTTGAGAACCACTGCCCTGGACAATCTGATCCTGACTGACGACCAGGAAAAATTTGCCTGCCTTATTGAGAGTGGTGAGCATTGTATGCTTAGAACGTGTATTCTCTTTTGGTAACTGTTAATAAATAGAGTTTAAGGATATTATTATATTATTGTGTAGGGAGCTTTTGCTGGTAAAAGGCCTGCAAACCGGCAGAAGAATATGCCCTGAGCCCTAGGAACTGGGAAAGGGTAGGTACCTTTCATCCAGAGCTGTAGGAACTGGGAAAGGGAGGGGTGCCTAAATTAACTGGGTTATGCCTTGAGCCCACGGAAGGGTAAAGGTGGGGTGTCCTAGAGCGTGCAGGTAACAGGGAGATCGCCACAAACAAATACTGGCACTTTGTTGGCTATTGGTGCCAGACAGCACCACCCTGCATTTGACAGATTATTAGAAATCCTTGCTACCACCATAGCAGTGTCACGTGCCAGCTCTCTCCGTGCTCTGGGATGGAGGTGATCTGGTCTTCCGCAGCATCAGCACACTAAGTTCTGAGCTTCGCTTTCCCCTCGGCTGTGGTAAATTCCATTTCTATATCCTCATTCTCATTAGCCAGCCTGCCCTGGCCACTGAAGTTAGCTCCCCCTTGAGCTGTGGAGGGGCAAATAAATAGCAGGCCATGAAGGATATGGCAAATTGGGGGGTAACAAATATGGGCCCAAAGATATCCACTCCATCCAGACACACCTTGGCCCCTCCCTGAAGATGCTCTCTGTCCCCAAAACAGGCACTGCTCACATCCACTGATTCAGTCCCAACCCTCCTCTAGGACGCCCTGCAACTGCAGCAGCCCCAGCTCTCCCTCCCCCAGGCCCCTCCTACCTCCTGAACTCGGAGCGCAAACTCCTCATTCACCTCATCAGCTTGTCTGAAGACAGGCGGCATCCACCTGATGGGAGACAAAGGCATTGGGCTGACTGCTCCTGGCGTGGCTGAGAGCCTGGGCACCAGGGCCCTTCCCTGAGTCCACCCATGAAACTGAGCTCCCCTGGCCCAGCAACAGGACCATGCTCCAGGGGTAGCAATGTGAACAAGCGGTGTGGCAGAAGAGGGAAGTGGATGGGGGGGGGGACCTACCAGGGGAGGAATTGGGCCCATTCGATTTAGTCTCTGCGTTAGTGATCCGGAAAAGGGGCATCAGTGGCCTGTTAATGTGGTTCCCAGATGGGGAGGAGCTGCTGCCCCAGTGAGGGCAGCAAGAATACAGAGGCACCCAGGTCAGACACAAGATGTGGGCAGGAAAACTACTATGTGCATCACAGTCTTGGGGAAAAGGACACAGCCTATCCCCAGGCTCCCTTCTGGGAGGGACTCAACAGGGACCCTTTCCTCAGCCTAGGGAAGGAGAGATCCCCCACAGATCCGGCTCTCCTTCTCTTTAGCTTGCACTGCCACAATGAGGGAGAAGGGGACAGAGGGGAAGAGCCCAGCAAGTGGCCCTGTTCAGGTACTGTGCCCTCAAGATGCTGCGCTCTGGCAAGCAGCAGGGGAGATTTTGCTCACTGATACCCCAAACTGAGCTGCATGCTGTAATACGGACATGCTGAGCCGCTCTGCCCGCCGAGGGTGGAAGGAGAACAGCTTAAGCCCTGGGATTCACAGGGAAAGAGGCCCAGCCTGCATTGCTCAAACGAGGGAAGAAGGGGAGGGTCAGAAGAAGCCTTCCAGCAGGGAGAGGGATCGACTTGAGGGAAAGGCTGAGCCAGTTGCAGGGAACCACCGAAGCGCAGAGGAGGCAGGAGCCAACAAGGGAAATACAGCAGAGAAACGTGGGGAAAAGGGCCCGGGGAGACCAAGGCACCCCTCACCGGTACTGGATCCCTCTCCCTCTGACAGGGGACAAACCCCACTCAGGAACCAGGAGCCCAGAAAGAGCTCCTCCCACATCAGGAACCTGGAGAGCAGAAAAACTGGCACTCGGCACCAAGCTGAACAGCCTAGGACCAAGGACCAAGGCCCAGGGCCAGCAGCACTGATAGCACTGTGCCAGGAGTGGACACAGCAGGGTCTCTCGGCAGAGCTGAGTGAGGGAAACACAGCAGGGCCCTGCCCCACCCCCCTCCCCAAAGGAGAGCGAGAGATAGTACCTTACTTGATAAACTGTGAAGGGAACAAAGAAGGTCCAGAGCAGCTCTGTGATCCAGGAGGAGTCGGCCACACTCTGGAGAAGAGAGCACAATGAAACTACGGCTGGGGACAGAGCTGAACACAGCCAGTGAGACAGGGGCAGCCATGGACATGCCCAAAGGAAGGAAGAGGAGCACAGCAAAGACCTGCCCTGAGGCAAATCCAGGCAGGCTGCTTTCTCACCAGGCAGAACTAAGAGGGACTGAGTCAGCTGGGGATGTGGATAATGACAGGGAGACCTACAGAGGACTAGCACCAACTGATTACATAGCTCCAGGGCTTGCCCCCCTCCTACATCAGAGCAGACATCCCCCTGTAACTGAGAAGGAGAACCTGCTCTCAGATGAAAGACTGGTAATGGCTTCAGGCCTGTGGACCATGAACAATTTTCTGGACTCACAGGAAGGCCCTACTCTCTTGGCCAGAATCTTAGTAAGGAAGCATGTTGGACTCGGCGACCTTGCTTGGATCTGTTTTGGGCAGTAGGATGCCTATTACACAGACAATTTATAGCTAAGGAGCACCTGGACCAGACAAAACCTGAAGATTTTCCAGATCTGTCAAGACATTGTGAGAGAAGTAGGTTGTATGGGAATTCAGACTTTAAACTTATTTTTATTTCTTAAACAGATTTCACTGAGAGATTTTAAAGTTACTTCTCTATCAAGATGAAACTTTCAAAGATAAAGTGTTTGATTTACAACGTAATTCCTACATATATAGATTATTAAATTGTTGATTGAGAGAGTAATAAAAAAATTTGACCAAAAGATGTCCAACTTATTTTTAATGTTGCTAATGGATGAATGCTGAGTGGCTGGTTGTTACTAGGACTCTCCAATCAGAGACTTTTTTTAAATTTTTTGGTCAAATTTTCCATACACCGGTGACAATGTCATCTCAAGACTTTTTCATTCCAGTAAAATCATGTCATCTTCCCCACCAAGTAGTCCTATTTTTGATATTTTGGAGGATCAGATTTATAGTCTCTATGGTACGCAAATCACTGAATATTGTGACTTATGTCACATCAATCAAGAGGCCATACTAGACAGAGACAAGCCTCTCCCTGCACTCAAAGGAGACCCCCACTAGCAAGAAGCAATGTGCCAGCAGCATCTGTCTGGCTCCGGGACTGCTGCTCCATTACCTTAAGAATTTCCCTTTTCTCTTTTGTTTATATTAAATGGGAGGTGTCCCAACCTTTATATTCCCTAATTTTAAACTGCCACAGGGTGTCCAAGTCCACTGGGGGAAGCAACAATGGTCCTCAGTTTCAGACACCCATCAAAGTGTAAAAAGAAAAGGAGTACTTGTGGCACCTTAGAGACTAACAAATTTATTAGAGCATAAGCTTTCGTGAGCTACAGCTCACTTCATCGGATGCATTTGGTGGAAAAAACAGAGGAGAGATTTATATACACACACACAGAGAACATGAAACAATGGGTTTATCATACACACTGTAAGGAGAGTGATCACTTAAGATAAGCCATCACCAGCAGCATGGGGGGGAAAGGAGGAAAACCTTTCATGGTGACAAGCAAGGTAGGCTAATTCCAGCAGTTAACAAGAATATCAGAGGAACAGTGGCGGGTGGGGTGGGGGGGAGAAATACCATGGGGAAATAGTTTTACTTTGTGTAATGACTCATCCATTCCCAGTCTCTATTCAAGCCTAAGTTAATTGTATCCAGTTTGCAAATTAATTCCTATTCCGCAGTCTCTCGTTGGAGTCTGTTTTTGAAGCTTTTTTGTTGAAGTATAGCCACTCTTAGGTCTGTGATCGAGTGACCAGAGAGATTGAAGTGTTCTCCAACTGGTTTTTGAATGTTATAATTCTTGACGTCTGATTTGTGTCCATTCATTCTTTTACGTAGAGACCGTCCAGTTTGGCCAATGTACATGGCAGAGGAGCATTGCTGGCACATGATGGCATATATCACATTGGTAGATGCGCAGGTGAACGAGCCTCTGATAGTGTGGCTGATGTGATTAGGCCCTATGATGGTATCCCCTGAATAGATATGTGGACAGAGTTGGCAACGAGCTTTGTTGCAAGGATAGGTTCCTGGGTTAGTGGTTCTGGTGTGTGGTTGCTGGTGAGTATTTGCTTCAGATTGGGGGGCTGTCTGTAAGCAAGGACTGGTCTGTCTCCCAAGATCTGTGAGAGTGATGGCTCGTCCTTCAGGATAGGTTGTAGATCCTTGATGATGCGTTGGAGAGGTTTTAGTTGGGGGCTGAAGGTGATGGCTAGTGGCGTTCTGTTATTTTCTTTGTTGGGCCTGTCCTGTAGTAGGTGACTTCTGGGTACTCTTCTGGCTCTGTCAATCTGTTTCTTCACTTCAGCAGGTGGGTACTGTAGTTGTAGGAATGCATGATAGAGATCTTGTAGGTGTTTGTCTCTGTCTGAGGGGTTGGAGCAAATGCGGTTATATCGTAGCGCTTGGCTGTAGACAATGGATCGAGTGGTATGATCTGGATGAAAGCTAGAGGCATGTAGGTAGGAATAGCCGTCAGTAGGTTTCCGATATAGGGTGGTGTTTATGTGACCATCGCTTATTAGCACCGTAGTGTCCAGGAAGTGGATCTCTTGTGTGGACTGGTCCAGGCTGAGGTTGATGGTGGGATGGAAATTGTTGAAATCATGGTGGAATTCCTCAAGAGCTTCTTTTCCATGGGTCCAGATGATGAAGATGTCATCAATGTAGCGCAAGTAGAGTAGGGGCATTAGGGGACGAGAGCTGAGGAAGCGTTGTTCTAAGTCAGCCATAAAAATGTTGGCATACTGTGGGGCCATGCGGGTACCCATCGCAGTGCCACTGATTTGAAGGTATACATTGTCACCAACCACTCGATCCATTGTCTACAGCCAAGCGCTACGATATAACCGCATTTGCTCCAACCCCTCAGACAGAGACAAACACCTACAAGATCTCTATCATGCATTCCTACAACTACAATACCCACCTGCTGAAGTGAAGAAACAGATTGACAGAGCCAGAAGAGTACCCAGAAGTCACCTACTACAGGACAGGCCCAACAAAGAAAACAACAGAACGCCACTAGCCATCACCTTCAGCCCCCAACTAAAACTTCTCCAACGCATCATCAAGGATCTACAACCTATCCTGAAGGACGACCCATCACTCTCACAGATCTTGGGAGACAGACCAGTCCTTGCTTACAGACAGCCCCCCAATCTGAAGCAAATACTCATCAGCAACCACACACCACACACCAGAACCACTAACCCAGGAACCTATCCTTGCAACAAAGCCCGTTGCCAACTCTGTCCACATATCTATTCAGGGGATACCATCATAGGGCCTAATCACATCAGTCACACTATCAGAGGCTCGTTCACCTGCGTATCTACCAATGTGATATATGCCATCATGTGCCAGCAATGCCCCTCTGCCATGTACATTGGCCAAACTGGACAGTCTCTACGTAAAAGAATGAATGGACACAAATCAGACGTCAAGAATTATAACATTCAAAAACCAGTTGGAGAACACTTCAATCTCTCTGGTCACTCGATCACAGACCTAAGAGTGGCTATACTTTAACAAAAAAGCTTCAAAAACAGACTCCAACGAGAGACTGCTGAATTGGAATTAATTTGCAAACTGGATACAATTAACTTAGGCTTGAATAGAGACTGGGAATGGATGAGTCATTACACAAAGTAATACTAATAAATAAATAAATAAAAAAACTAATAAATTTGTTAGTCTCTAAGGTGCCACAAGTACTCCTTTTCTTTTTGCGAATACAGACTAACACGGCTGCTACTCTGAAACCTACACAAAGTAAAACTATTTCCCCATGGTATTTCTCCCTCCCACCCCAACCCCCACTGTTCCTCTGATATTCTTGTTAACTGCTGGAATTAGCCTACCTTGCTTGTCACCATGAAAGGTTTTCCTCCTTTCCCCCCCTGCTGCTGGTGATGGCTTATCTTAAGTGATCACTCTCCTTACAGTGTGTATGATAAACCCATTGTTTCATGTTCTCTGTGTGTGTGTATATAAATCTCTCCTCTGTTTTTTCCACCAAATGCATCCGATGAAGTGAGCTGTAGCTCACGAAAGCTTATGCTCTAATAAATTTGTTAGTCTCTAAGGTGCCACAAGTACTCCTTTTCTTTTTGCGAATACAGACTAACACGGCTGCTACTCTGAAACCATCAAAGTGTGTCCTACAGTCTGTGTTTAGAAGCCCTAAAAAAATTACTGCCAGGTGTGACTTTTGGCATATAAGACTGGTCAAACTTCCGCTCGTCACAGAGTTTCGCTGGAATCTGTTATAAACTATCTGTTGGAGGGTGGGGTAGAAGGGTCTTAGTGCCACAACACAAGAACTGAAAGCCAAGAAAGTAGCTTTGTAATTGGCTCTGAAACTGTGGTTTAAACATTCGATAATTTGATTTCAGTATTAAAATATGTAACACTCCCAAATTATAAATTTGATTAACTGCTAAAATTCCTTAGTTCGGGTTTATGAACAAATGGACAGCTGCCTCCATAGATTCCTTCTTGGGCTTTATAAAGGTGGATTATTTGTTGTATTAATCTGGTGATGCAACTAATCTGGTGATGTAACTGAAATCCTGTATTGAAAGTACGTGGTTGATTTGATAGTTATATTGTTTTATTTGTAGATTAGTTTAGCAGTATTAACAGAAGCTTAGCTGAGCTGATATTTTCTGGATTTTGTTTAATAGTTTTAATAATATTTATGGAACTGATACGGAGTCACATTTCTTTCAATCAGCACCATAGGTCCAGACCTTTTGAGGACTGCATGGATAATAGCTGGTCAATGTTAGTCCCTAAACAGCTCCCCTCAATTAGCCTTTGGTTCTCACAGCCTGGCATTGTGTGGCTAGAACTCCTGGAACTTCCTTGGTTATCCTGACAGCCAGTGACAACCCCTGGATGAGAGAGACTTATGTAGGGTGGCGGCCTTTTCTCTATTATTTCTTGGTGTCTGTCCCTTTGCTTTCCTTATTTTCTACTCTCAGTTGTGGGTCTAATGGGTGTCAGGGAAGACAAGCTGCTCTGACAACACACTTTCCAGGTGCAGTCCCTGCCTGCTTCATAGGCCTCACCTGACCCGGCTGCTGAGTGAGGGAATCTACACTTGTGTGACTGACCTGAGCTTTGGAGAAGGGTGTCCTTGCTTGCCCAAGAGAGGATGCTAGCTCTGGCTCCATGTGACAGTTGTATAACGACCCATCCACATCTGCCCATTACAGAGCAACTCCTTCCTGTCCCTCACCCCACCATTTTATCGCTGCCTCTATCTGTTCAATCAGTTTCCCTCAACTCAAGCCCGAAGTCACAGCTTCAGCGTTTTGGTTGCAACCCATTTAACGGTGTCACTGTCAACATATTAACACTAGCATCCAAGAGGAGAACCGAGATGTGCTTCATGTGCAAGCCTAGACCTCGGCAGACCTGAGTTAGCTCCCTGTGTGCCCGGAGGCGAGTCACATAGTCCCTCGGGGATAACTGCACTTCCTGATCTCGTGGGGTATTGTGAGAATAAGTGTGCCAAAACTGGTGGGGTGCTGAGATACTAGTGATGGGGCCCAGAAAAGAGCCTTGCCTAGGCAGGTCGATAGATTACAAATGTACTAATATTGCCATTGGAACTTAAGAGATGTGTGAGAGGCAAAGCTGAGGTCAGTGACATTCCCTGGGCGGAAGCAGAGCGCCTGCCTCACATGGCCACTGAGAAGTTTGACTCGGCAAGAAAGAACCCCAAAGCACAGCAGTGGCCACAGGGCGCAAAGTAAGGGCGATAGTAACCCTCTAGCCATGACCTCCCCCTAAGCTGCACACATCCATTATGGGCTAGGGGCTCTTTGCCCCATACCTCTAGACTCACCACAGCAAGTAAGGGCCTCTGAACTTGCAGAGCCATCGGCTGAATCATATCCAGGATTGAGAATGGCCAGGAGCTGAAAATGAAACATCCCAGCGATTAACAAGGGCCACAGAGATGGGATAAAGCTGTCCTGTCCCCAGGAACATCCCCCACCGCCACTACCTGAAGCGAAGAAGGCCGACTCGGCCATTAGTGGCTGCCTCCTCTGGGAACAGCAGCAGAGGTGGATTCCCCCCATGGGACGAATACACCTTCAGGGAATCCACCAGCTCTGCCCGGCTCCCCACCGCCCCCAGCTCCATGAATCCCCGTGACCAACAGATGAAACCTGGTGTGCCATTCAGTGCAGGCTGCAAGAGAAGAGCAAGGGCAAATTAGTGACCCCCACCCAGTCTCCCTGCTAAGACTCCAGCCTGCTGGTCAATTTGGGTCCTGGCTGCCTGAGAGCCTCTTCCCTCCCCGGACACTGCAACAGCAGCTGGGTGTCCTCTGAACAACCCCCAGCTGTGAATGGGAGAAGAGGGTCTTTGGTTACAAGATTTGTCACCCACCCCCAAAGAGTGTTGCCCTTTAGGACTGCACAAAGTACAAGTCCTCCTAGGGCAGAGTGTTTATTAGCGCTATCGATTAATCGCAGTTAACTCACGCGATTAACTAAAAAAATAATTCCAATTAAAAAAATTCATCACGATTAATCACAGTTTTAATCACATTATTAAACAATAGAATACCAACTGAAATTTATTAAATATTTTGGATGTTTTTCTACATTCTCATATATAAATGTATTCTGTGTTGTAACTGAAATCAAAGTGTGTATTATTTTTTATTATGAATATTAACACTGTAAAAATGATAAAAAAATAGTATTTTTCAATTCACCTCATATTGTACTGCAATCTCTGTCATGAAATTACAAGTTACAAATGTAGATTTTCTTGTTATTACATAACTGCACTCAAAACCAGAACAAAGTAAAACTTCAGAACCTACAAGTTCACTCAGTACTACTACTTGTTCAGCCAATTGCTAAAACAAGCAAGTTGTTCACATTTACAGGAAATAATGCTGCCCTCTTCTTATTTACAATGTCACCAGAAAGTGAAAACAGGCATTTGCATGGCATTTTTGTGGCTGGTATTACAAGGTATTTACGTGCCAGATATGTAAAAATTGGTATGCCCCTTCATGCTTCGGCCACCATTCCAGAGGATATGCTTCCATGCTGATGCTTGTTAAAAAAAATGTGTTAATTAAATTTGTGACTGAATCCCTTGGGGAAGAATCATATGTCCCCTGCTCTGTTTTTTTTTTTTCCACATTCCACCATATATTTCATTTTATAGCAGTCTTGGATGATGACCCAGCATGTTGTTTATTTTAAGAACACCTTCATTGCAGATTTCACAAAATGCAGAGAAGGTATCAATGTAAGATTTCTAAAGATAGCGTGACAAAGCTCTGTCCTTGTCTCCGTGGGTCCCGCGTTTCCTGGCAGATTTTGCTAGCCTCAGAGGTTCACTGTGACCCTCCACGTAACCCTTCTTTCTCTAGAGACAAGGGTCACAGTCTACTGAGCCATTTTCATCATAAGCCAGTGAGGGAGGTGAGGAGAAGTTATCCTTCCTCGCACTGTCGCTGTTGTCTCCCAGACTCAGTGATTAAACAGGGGGCAAAGGTGGGGGGGGAAGCCCGGGCCAACCCTCTACTCTGGGTCCAGCCCAGGGACCCTAATAGTATCAGCTATGGTAGCTGACCTTTTAGAAACATGACATGTACAATTCCCTGGGCTACTTCCCCCACAGAAGCCCTCACTTCCTCAAGCTCCACTTCACCCTTACCTCAGGGCCTCCTTCCTTGTGCCTGATATGGTGTGTACTACTCAGCCTCTCCAACCGCGCAACTTCTTCCCACAGCTCCTGACATGCACCCCCACCTGACTAACTGGGAGGCTTTTAACTAGTTTCAGCCAGCCCCTGATTGGCTTCAGGTGTCCCAATCAACCTAGCCTTCTCCCTGCCTTCTGGAAAGTTCTTAATTGGCCCCAGGTGTCTTAATTGACCTGGAGCAGCTGGCATTTCACTTAACCTGGTACCAGGGATTTGTTTAGCCTGGAGCTAATAAATCTATCTCCCACTACTTTTCTATAACCATCTGGCCTTGCCCCGTCACATATCCCCACCCCTGCTCAACACCATAGAATTGGGCAATTTGGGATGCCAGGCAGTATGCTCTTGACAGACCATCAACGTTGCCATGATGGCACCCAGCCCTGTGCTGTATGCGGAACTGGAATGGTTGGAGGGATAAGAACCACCTGGTGACCCTTGCATTCTTTTCCTTATTCCGCTGCATCCACTGGAGAGGTGCATGGTCCATCTCAAGAATAAATCGCCGGCCTAAGAGGTAATAACACAGTGTCTCCATAGCCCATTTGACAGCAAGGCAAATTCTCTCTCAACTACTGCGTATTTCTGTTCTCTTGGGAGAAGCGTTCTGCTTAGGTAGAGGAATGGGTATTCCTCTTCTCCCACCATTTGCGACAGAACTGCTCCCAACCCCTCCTCGGAAGCGTCTGTTTGTAAGATAAATTCCCTGTTGAAGTCCAGGGCTATGAGTACAGGGTCATTACAGAGGGCCGTGCGAAGGTCTGTAAATGCCCCCTCTGCTGCGTTGGTCCACTTTACCATGTCTGGACCTCGGGCCTTCACCAGGTCTATTAGGGGACTTGCCCTAGTGGTGAAGTAAGGAATAAACTGTCGGTAGTAGCCTATCACGCCTAGGAACTCACAGACCTGCTTCTTTCGGGTCAGACTGGGTCAATTTTGAATTGCCTCTAGCTTATTCGTTTGGGGCTTCACTATGTCCCTTCCCACAATATATCCCAGGTACCTAGCCTCTGCTAGCCCTATGGCGCATTTAGCGGGATTAGCAATGAGGCCAGCCCATCTTAAGGTGCCCAGTACTGCCTCAACTTTCTCCAAGTGGGTTCCCCAGTCTGGCGTAAGAATGATGACATCATCTAGGTATGCAGCTGCATAACTAGTATAGGGGCGCAGCAGCTTATCCATGAGGCACTGGAATGTGACTGGGGCCCCATGTAGTCCAAAAGGGAGGACGGTGTACCGAAATAGCCCATCCAGGGTGGAGAATGCTGTCTTTTCTTTAGCTTCTTTGATCAGAGGAATCTGCCAGTACCCTTTTGTCAGATCCAGTGTAGTCAAGAATCGGGCACTACCCAGTCGGTCAACCAGTTCATTGATGCGTGGTATGCATCAAACTGGGATATTTCATTCAGTCGGCGAAAGTCATTACAGAATCTCATGGTACCGTCAGGTTTAGGCACTAGAACAATTGGACTGGACCACTGACTGTAAGATTCTTCAATAACCCCTAATTCTAACATTTTCTTTACTTCGGCCTTGATTTCCTCTCTTTTGGCCGCTGGGATTCAATAGGGTTTCAATGCTACCTTGGCTCCGGGGATCGTGTGGATATGGTGATAGGTCTCAGTCGTCTGCCTTGGTTTTGTAGAGAACACATCTCTGTTGCGATTAATCATGTTGGCTGCCTCGATCTTTTGGATTGGCGTCAAGTCGGATGATATCCTCACTTGCTCGTGTAAGTTATCCTCCTAGGGAAGGGTCTCCTTCATGACTAAGCATGCCTCTCAATTGTGCCAAGGTTTTAGAAAATCGAGGTGGTAAATTTGCTCCGATTTCCGGCGGCCTGGCTGCCGCACCTTACAGTTCACCTCTCCCACGGCTTCAATTATTTCGTAGGGTCTCTGCCACTGGGCCAACAGTTTACTTTCTGCTGTGGGCACCAGTACCATCACTTGATCCCCTGGTTGGAACCATCGAAGCTTCACTTGGTGGCTATAATGGGTTCGTTGGATCTCCTGTGCTCTCTCCAAGTGTTCCCGTACAATGGGCGTAACTTGGGCAATCTGAACTCTCATCTGCAGCACATGCTCAACTATGTTTCTTCTGGGATTTGGCTCCTCTTCCCAGGGTTCTCTGGCTATATCCAATATGCCCCCAGGGTGGCGCCCATATAGTAGTTCGAATGGAGAGAAACCCGTGGAGGCTTGCGGAACTTCCCAGATGGCGAACATGAGGTAAGGCAATAGGATATCCCAAACTTTCCCATCCCGGCTCACCACTTTCCTGATCATGGCCTTGAGGGTCCTTTTGAACCTTTCCACAAGGCCATCTGTTTGCGGGTGGTATATAGAGGTCCGTAGGGCTTGTACATGGAGCAATGAACAGAGATCTTTCATCAACTTGGACATGAAAGGTGTCCCTTGATCAGTCAATATCTCCTTGGGTAGCCCAACCCGGGCAAAGATCTGTACTAGCTCCGTAGCTATTGTCTTGGAAGCTGTGTTGCGTGGGGGAACAGCTTCCGGGTACCGGGTTGTATAGTCCAGTACAACAAGCACATGTTGGTGGCCCTGAGCTGTCTTCTCTAGGGGCCCTACTAGATCCATGGCTATCCGTTCGAAAGGAACCTCTATTATTGGAAGAGGTATCAAAGGAGCCCACAAGTGCGGGCGAGGGCTATGTAACTGACACTCTGGACAAGAGGTGCAGTATCGCTGTACATCTTCATGTACTCTCGGCCAGAAGAACCTCCGCAGGATCCATGCCTGGGTTTTCTCTACCCCTAGGTGTCCTCCAAACAGATGACTGTGGGCGAGACTCAATATGGCTTTTTGATGTTTTCATGGCACCAGAAGTTGTTGTATCTCTTGCTCCTGCATTTGCACCACGCGGTACAGGAGATCTTTCTTCACTATAAAGTAAGGTCCGGGACCCCGGACCTTCCCATCCACGGGTATCCGATCGATTTCGGCCACCTCTTTCCTGGCGTTATCGTATCTGGGGTCCTCCGCCTGGTCCCGCCCAAAAGTCTCTCTCCCAGGACTAACCTGCCCAAGCTCCCAGGGGCCGGCTTCTTCCAACGACTCGCTGCCGTCATGGCTGGGGGCAGCTTCTGGCTCACCTTCTGTGGTGGAAGTTTCTCTGTTGGCTGCTCACATCCATCTGCCTACTAGGGAGGTCTTCTGGCCTTGGGTCAGGATCTGGGTTCCCAAGGCCTTCGCGGCCTTCCTCTCTTTTTTTGTCTTTCGGGGGGCTGAGAACAGATCCTGAGAAATCTCAGCGAACATCGGGGGTTGACATTCCCCCAGTGAAGAGTCACTGTCCTCAGGGTCCCCACTTCCCTCCAGCCTCTCCAGGGGGAGTAAATTATCAAACCCTGGAGAGTCCCTCCCAATGACTAGAGGATATGGGAGTTTAGGAATTATGCCCATGGTCACCTCAATGGGGTTTCCCTGAACCTCTATCTCCACTGGGATGGTGGGGTAATGGCTCATGGCCCCATGCACGCACATCACTGCTACGCATTTGGCTTGTAGCAGCTGACTATTTTTTACCAGCTTACCTGATATGAGGGTGATAGCACTCCCAGAGTCCACAAGCGCTATAGTTTCTGCTCCATTTATCCTCACTGGTCTGATGTAATTATGCGGTGCTAATGCAACCCCCGCGAGGTGGATAAGGGAGCATGGGACCTCCCAATCCCCCAAGTTACATTGCATAGGCTCCTCGGTGCTGGGACACTGTGCTGCTATGTGTCCCCACTCCCCACATGCATAACATCTACAATTGCTTTTAATCGCTCCCTATCCCGGGGGCTAGGGGGTTTAGTCCTGGGGTTCCCCTCACTCAGGGCAATTCCTTCCTTCTGGGGTTCCCGCTGGTTTTTGGCCCCCCCTTCTTCCACCTAGGACTCCCCGGGGGTTTGGCTGCCCAACCTTCCAGGGTTGGGGTCGGGTGCTTGCTTCAAAAGGGGCCTTCCTTGGGTAGTCAGGTCAGTTCCCTGGCTGTCATCCGTCTTTCTACCAGTGTTATCATCTCGTCGTACATGGACGGATCGTTCTGGCCTATCCATTTGTGGAGATCTGGCGGCAGTCCCCACATGTAATGGCTTATGATCAGGGTCTCCAAAATCTCCGGCCTGCACACCTCGGGCTGTAACCACTTCCGTGCAAGGTGCATGAGGTCGAATAGCTGGGACTTTGGGGGATTGTTCTCCTGGTATTTCCACTCATGGAACCTCTGGGCCCTTACCGCTGCCGTTACCCCTGCTCGTGGTAGGATCTCTGCCTTCAGATGGGTATAGTCAGTAGCATCCGTGGCAGGCAAGTCAAAGTAGGCCTTCTGGGCCTCTCCACACAAAAAAGGGGCGAGAATGCTGGCGAGAATGCTCCTGGGGTCATGCCTCATGCTGAGCAGTCCTTTCGAATGAGAGGAGATATGCCTCTACGTCATCTCTTGACATCATCTTTGGCAGACAACCAGTGGCCCTCAGGGTTCGCGTCCCGTCGGAACCCCAGGCCTGGGTGACGAGGATCTTCAGCTGGTCCACCACCTCTCTAAAGAGGGCACGATCTTGGGTCGCCTGGCTCATCAATAATTGATTGGTTTCCTGCTGTAGCCGCACAGACTCCTGTTGTGCCATTGCCTGAACCTGGGTGGCCTCCTGCTGGGCTGCCATGGCTGGTATCGGAGCTCTGACTACCTCCTCCATTGTGGTACAAAGCAAACAAACAAAAAAAATCCAAACCCCAGTGCACTTTTTTTTTTTTAAACCTCTTTCTTCTGCCACGCTGTGAACAAAATCCCATTTCTGACTCCAGTTGTGACAAAGCTCTGTCCTTGCCTCCGTGGGTCCTGCGTTTCCTGGCGGATTTTGCTAGCCTCAGAGGTTCACTGTGACCCTCCACGTAACCCTTCTTTCTCTAGAGACAAGGGTCACAGTCTACTGAGCCATTTTCATCATAAGCCAGCGAGGGAGGTGAGGAGAAGTTATCCTCCCTTGCACAGTCTCTGTTGTCTCCCAGTCTCAGTGATTAAACAGGGGGCAAAGGTGGAGGGGGGGGGAGGAGGAGCCCGGGCCCACCCTCTACTCTGGGCTCCAGCCCAGGGACCCTAATAGCATCATTTATGGTAGCTGACCTTTTAGAAACATGACATGTACAATTCCCTGGGCTACTTCCCCTACAGCAGCCCTCACTTCCTCAAGCTCCACTTCACCCTTACCTCAGGGCCTCCTTCCTTGTGCCTGATATGGTGTGTACTACTCAGCCTCTCTAACCGCGCAACTTCTTCCCACAGCTCCTGACATGCACCCCCACCTGACTAACTGGGAGGCTTTTAACTAGTTTCAGCCAGCCCCTGATTGGCTTCAGGTGTCCCAATCAACCTAGCCTTCTCCCTGCCTTCTGGAAAGTTCTTAATTGGCCCCAGGTGTCTTAATTGACCTGGAGCAGCTTCCATTTCACTTAACCTGGTACCAGGGATTTGTTTAGCCTGGAGCTAATATATCTATCTCCCACTACTTTTCTATAGCCATCTGGCCTTGCCCCGTCACAATAGCTACAGGACTCGACCAAAGATTTAAGAATCCAAAGTGCCTTCCAAAATCTGAGAGGAACGAGGTGTGGAGCATGCTTTCAGAAGTTTTAAAAGAGCAACACTCAAATACGGAAACTACAGACCCCGAACCACCAAAAAAGAAAATCATCTTCTGCTGGTGGCATCTGACCCAGGTGATGAAAATGAACGTGTCGGTGTGCACTGCTTCGGATTGTTATCGGGCAGAACTCATCAGCATGGATGCATGTCCTCTGGAATGGTGGTTGAAGCATGAATGGACATATGAATCTTCAGCACATCTGGCACGTAAATATCTTGCAATGCCAGCTACAACAGTGCCATGAGTGACATTGTAAACAAGAAGCAGGCAGCATTCTCTCCTGCAAACGTAAACAAACTTGTTTGCCTGAGCAACTGGTTGAACAAGAAGTAGGACTGAGTGGACTTGCAGGCTCTTAAATTTTACATGGTTTTATTTCTGAATGCAGATTTTTTTTTGCTTTGTTTTTTTTTTTTTACACAATTCTATATTTGTACGTTCAACTTTCATGATAAAGAGATTGCACTACATTACTTGTATTAGGTGAATTGAAAAATATTTTGTTTTTTTTACAGTACAAATAATTGTAATAAATTAATATAAAGTGAGCAGTGTACACTTTGTATTCTGTGTTGTAACTGAAATCAATATATTTGAAAATGTAGAAAACATCCAAAAATATTTAAAACAATAGTATTCTATTGTTGTTTAACAGTGTTATTATTCGTGATTAATTTTTTTAATTGCTTGACAGTGCTATTTGACTAGACCCTCATCACATAGCATCTCTCAGTGCTTCCTGGACAGGTGCAGGCAGCCCTCTGCACCCACAGGAAACAGCTAATACCCTGAGAAAGCCCCAAACCCAACTGTGCTTCCGCTCATGTCTATTTAAAGAGCCAGGAAAGGGAGGCAGAGGCTACATGCTCACTTGGGCTTGCCCCTCCTTAACTTGAACCAACCAGAACCCAACAGCATAACACACAAGCCTAAAGAGAACCTCAAGGCTTATTCAATTATTCATTCATAAAGACAGACCCAGAAGCCAGTGCCCAATCCCTGAAAAGGTCACAAAGTGCTTCTCCAGGAGGAAGCGCTTAATGGCGCAGCCCCAGACCCCTACATGACTCACCGTATTGCATGAGGTCAGTAGGCTGATGACACTGTGGTCGAAGTGAGTCACGTGGTTAGCAATATAAACCCTGACATTGGAATCCCGGAGATGGGGGTCACTTTGCCGCACAAACAGACCCAGCACTGAGCACATCACACGCACGATAAACCTAACAACAGGAACAGAGACCCCCAAACCCACTGTGACCAGAACTGGTTTAGATGACCAGTGAATAAAGACGAGACTAGCAAGGGCTGTACAGGCGCCTTGGGATTAGGACTGAGGAGCACCAGAATTGTGTCGCGGCGGGACAGGGTGAATGGGAGGAAGCTTAGGGCTGGGATAGCAGGGGCACCAACCAGCAGAACTGTGTGGGGAGAGCTCAGCATTGGAATCGCGAGGGAGTGGCTACGGGTGCACTTGCTGGCTGCTTGCCTTGCTGCTCTCAGCCCCTGCAGTCTGTCACTTGGGCAAAAGAAACCTGTTGTCAGTCCATATGTGTCATGGGGCTCAGGCCTATAGTCACCAGCAAAGGAGCCTCCTTGTTCGGGACTCGGGATGAAGAGTCTGCTAAGCACAAAAGGCAACGGGACAGATCAGCCACAAATTCAACCTGCACACCTAAGAGCAAGCCCCAGTGGCCGGAGAGAGGCAGCTCCCAACTCCATGTAGATCTGGGGGCTCCATAGGACAGCTTTGCAGATAAGTCAGAGACGACTATTTGCGGGATCTTTGGGGTGGGAGGCTGAAAAGTGCCCCAACTCTCCCCAGGCAGCCCCACACCCATCCTAACCTCCGGAGCAGGCTGTCAGGCAGGGCACAGCTGACCAGAAAGACATGGATGCCGATGAAGAGGCGCAGGAGAAGCAGACAGAGCCCCACAGGGGCGTAGAGCAGCAGAGCCAGCAGCAGGAAGCCATCGCTGGGAAACCTGACGGTGAAAGAGGCCTCAGGTCAGGGTCCCATAACAGTCCACACAAGCCAGGCCCCCCCGCCCAGAGAGCGAGGCCCCCTCCCCCCCGCGAGACCCCCCCCGCCCAGAGAGCGAGGCCCCCTCCCCCCCCGCGAGACCCCCCCCGCCCAGAGAGCGAGGCCCCCTCCCCCCCGCGAGACCCCCCCCGCCCAGAGAGCGAGGCCCCCTCCCCCCCCGCGAGACCCCCCCCGCCCAGAGAGCGAGGCCCCCTCCCCCCCACGAGACCCCCCCCAGAGAGCCCGCCCCCCCGTCCGCCAGGCCCACTCACCGGTGCGCGTCGAAGAGCCGCTCAGGACCCGAGGCCCGAGGCTCCATCCCGGTCCCGAGCCGCCGCCGCCTCAGCGAGGCCCAGGAGCCACCACCATCTTACCCACGGCGGCCACTCTCCGCGCGGGGCCGTCTGGGAAAGGGAAGCCACGACCGCTCTGAACCGCGCTCCCGGCCTGCCCCGCGCGGGACTCCATCTCCCGGCCTGCCCCGGGCTCGGGGCGCCTCGCTCCCGGCCTGCCCCGCGCGGGACTCCATCTCCCGGCCTGCACCGGGCTCGGGGCGCCTCGCTCCCGGCCTGCCCCGCGCGGGACTCCATCTCCCGGCCGGCCCCGGGCTCGGGGCGCCTCGCTCCCGGCCTGCCCCGCGCGGGACTCCATCTCCCGGCCTGCCCCGGGCTCGGGGCGCCTCGCTCCCGGCCTGCCCCGCGCGGGACTCCATCTCCCGGCCTGCCCCGGGCTCGGGGCGCCTCGCTCCCGGCCTGCCCCGCGCGGGACTCCATCTCCCGGCCTGCCCCGGGCTCGGGGCGCCTCGCTGCCGGCCTGCCCCGCGCGGGACTCCATCTCCCGGCCTGCCCCGGGCTCGGGGCGCCTCGCTGCCGGCCTGCCCCGCGCGGGACTCCATCTCCGGCCTGCCCCGGGCGCGGGGCGCCGCGCTGCCGGCCTGCCCGCGCGGGACTCCATCTCCCGGCCTGCCCCGGGCTCGGGGCGCCTCGCTGCCGGCCTGCCCCGCGCGGGACTCCATCTCCCGGCCTGCCCCGGGCTCGGGGGCGCCTCGCTGCCGGCCTGCCCCGCGCGGGACTCCATCTCCCGGCCTGCCCCGGGCCGGGGCGCCTCGCTGCCGGCCTGCCCGCGCGGGACTCCATCTCCCGGCCTGCCCCGGGCTCGGGGCGCCTCGCTGCCGGCCTGCCCGCGCGGGACTCCATCTCCCGGCCTGCCCGGGCTCGGGGCGCCTCGCTGCCGGCCTGCCCCCGCGCGGGACTCCATCTCCCGGCCTGCCCCGGGCTCGGGGCGCCTCGCTGCCGGCCTGCCCCGCGCGGGACTCCATCTCCCGGCCTGCCCCGGGCTCGGGGCGCCTCGCTCCCGGCCTGCCCCGCGCGGGACTCCATCTCCCGGCCTGCCCGGGCTCGGGGCGCCTCGCTCCCGGCCTGCCCCGCGCGGGACTCCATCTCCCGGCCTGCCCCGGGCTCGGGGCGCCTCGCTCCCGGCCTGCCCCGCGCGGGACTCCATCTCCCGGCCTGCCCCGGGCTCGGGGCGCCTCGCTCCCGGCCGGCCCCGCGCGGGACTCCATCTCCCGGCCTGCCCCGGGCTCGGGGCGCCTCGCTCCCGGCCTGCCCCGCGCGGGACTCCATCTCCCGGCCTGCCCCGGGCTCGGGGCGCCTCGCTCCCGGCCTGCCCCGCGCGGGACTCCATCTCCCGGCCTGCCCCGGGCTCGGGGCCCCTCGCTGCCGGCCTGCCCCGCGCGGGACTCCATCTCCCGGCCTGCCCCGGGCTCGGGGCGCCTCGCTGCCGGCCTGCCCCGCGCGGGACTCCATCTCCCGGCCTGCCCCGGGCTCGGGGCGCCTCGCTGCCGGCCTGCCCCGCGCGGGACTCCATCTCCCGGCCTGCCCCGGGCTCGGGGCGCCTCGCTGCCGGCCTGCCCCGCGCGGGACTCCATCTCCCGGCCTGCCCCGGGCTCGGGGCGCCTCGCTGCCGGCCTGCCCCGCGCGGGACTCCATCTCCCGGCCTGCCCCGGGCTCGGGGCGCCTCGCTCCCGGCCTGCCCCGCGCGGGACTCCATCTCCCGCCCTGCCCCGGGCTCGGGGCGCCTCGCTCCCGGCCTGCCCCGCGCGGGACTCCATCTCCCGGCCTGCCCCGGGCCGGGGCGCCTCGCTCCCGGCCTGCCCCGCGCGGGACTCCATCTCCCGGCCTGCCCCGGGCTCGGGGCGCCTCGCTCCCGGCCTGCCCCGCGCGGGACTCCATCTCCCGGCCTGCCCCGGGCTCGGGGCGCCTCGCTCCCGGCCTGCCCCGCGCGGGACTCCATCTCCCGGCCTGCCCCGGGCTCGGGGCGCCTCGCTCCCGGCTTGCCCCCGCGCGGGGACTCCATCTCCCGGCCTGCCCCGGGCTCGGGGCGCCTCGCTCCCGGCCTGCCCCGCGCGGGACCTCCATCTCCCGGCCTGCCCGGGCTCGGGGCGCCTCGCTGCCGGCCTGCCCCGCGCGGGACTCCATCTCCCGGCCTGCCCCGGGCTCGGGGCGCCTCGCTCCCGGCCTGCCCCGCGCGGGACTCCATCTCCCGGCCTGCCCGGGCTCGGGGCGCCTCGCTCCCGGCCTGCCCGCGCGGGACTCCACTCCCGGCCCCTGCCCCGGGCTCGGGGCGCCTCGCGCCCGGCTGCCCCGCGGGGACTCCTCTCCGGCCTGCCCCGGGCTCGGGGCGCCTCGCCCGGCCTGCCCCGCGCGGGACTCCATCTCCCGGCCTGCCCGGGCTCGGGGCGCCTCGCTGCCGGCCTGCCCCGCGCGGGACTCTCTCCGGCCTGCCCCGGGCTCGGGGCGCCTCGCTCCCGGCCTGCCCGCGCGGGACTCCAATCTCCCGGCCTGACCCGGGTCGGGGCGCCTCGCTGCGGCCTGCCCCGCGCGGGACTATCCCGGCCTGCCCCGGGCTCGGGGCGCCTCGCTGCCGGCCGCCCGCGCGGGACTAATCTCCCGCCTGCCCCGGGTGGGGCGCCATCGCTCCCGGCCTGCCCAGCGCGGGACTCCATCTCCCGGGCCTGGGGCGCGCGGCCGGGCCCCGCGCGGGACTCAGCTCCCGGCCTGCCCGGCTCGGGGC